>NW_010227218.1:0-10452 GCF_000690775.1 Eurypyga helias
GTTTGAGCGGGGGAGCGCAACGGCCGGCACCTTCCTCGGCCGGGCCGAGGGTGAGCGCCGACGTCAGCTACAGCGAAAGGGAGAACGTCTGTTCTGGGTTTCCTTACAAAAATTCAGATATCCCTGTTGAGAAACACCTTAGGACAGGAAGCGGTCCAAATGAACACAGCACCATCAGTTTATTTTATTTAGGTGTCGTTCAGATTGACAGAGCACCAGAGGGAGACCCGCAGGCGCAGAGGTGACCTCAGCGGTGGCATCCTGATCGGTAAGGTCCACGCAGCATCTCCCCCCTCACGCTGGCTCAGCATCGGGCGTCCTCGCACAACAGAGGTGGGACAAGAGCCACACCAGCCAGTGTCGCAAGAGTTTCACAATCATTTGGTAAGCCACGACGCAGAGCCCCCTCTGACATGAACCTGGAGTGGAAAACTGTACCTCAGCCGAGTTCCCAGCTGTGGTTCGATGGACGCGAATGCTGGGGTCACCACAGGGGAGTCGTGGGGTTTCGGTGGCTGGGGGCAATGCGGTTCCTGGCACCTTTCGCTGCCCTTTTCTTGCTCTCGCACCTGGAGCTGTGCGACCGGGTGCTGCATGGCTGCTGGTGTGCCCCATGGGCTGACCCGCCAACAGCAACTGGTCATCCCCAGCTGGGCTGTCACTCCCGGCTGGCTCTCCGCCCGCTCCCCTCAGCGCCAGACCACATGAGGGGGGTGGGGGTGTTGGTAAAAACATGTAGCTGGGGCAAGATGGGCTGTGAGATGTGACTGCATCAGTTTTTCATCTGCTTAAGGGAACTGAAATCTGACATGCTGATAACTATCTGCCAGAAGTGTCACAGGGGTTTTAAATTAAGGGCACACAGATACGTTGTTCTTGTTCCTGCACCAGAACTATCTCTTGCCTTTTCCTCATTTAAAAAATCACGGAAACAGAACTCTACCTTCTTTCAACAGTGTCAAGCAATACCATAGTGCTTCCATTAACATACTTGCAAAGGACACTCAGTTTCAGTTCTTACCACCGGTTACAGGATTTATATCCACATCTCCCGGGAGAGTCCTGTGCTGCCAAACTAGCGGTTGCTCCTCAGGCCTCTCATTCTTACCTCCTCCTACTGAAGATGTGGTGAAGCATGATTAGTAACTCATTGGGTTAGAAACTACAACCACAGACCTGATCCTGACTCTGTAGCTTTGTGGTTGGAGCACTGTGTTAGGTGGGGAAGACTTGTATTCCAGCTCCAGAGATGTTTATGGCGTTTGCTTAATACAACATTCCTGTAACAATAAGATCTGAGATTATTACAAATTGTTTTATACTGGCCAAGTAGCAGTGAGAGCTGAACATGTAAAATAGCACATAGATAAACCAGAGAAAACACTTAACTGCTTTCTCATTCTATGTAGGTAAAAGCATAGATAATAATAAATCAGTAGATTTATTATATATTCTGGATTTATACCTCCCTGGACATTCTGTATACCAACTAATATTTTTTACTTCACGAGGCAAGTGGTTTAGTTTTAGGGGAGTAAATGTCAGACAGATTTCACTGCCAACAAGACCAAAAGCAGCCAAAGTAATTTTCAGTCAGAAAGCTTGTTGGGGTGTGTATGGGGCTGGGAAGACAGGTAAGAGTGCTGGTAGGTGCTGGTGTGGGGTCCTGGCTTGGATAGCAAGGAGGCTTTGGCGGGGTGAAGGTCATCAGTACACAGGTAGGAGTGGGTTGAAAATTTATGAAATAGATTTCACTGAAGTTGGAAAATGAGAGAATTTGATTTATTTTTGATTTTTAATAGTTAGGACTTCACACCTAAATTGGTTTCAAGTTTCCACACTATCTACAGCTAGTCCTGCAACTGCAAAAGCACAAGGGTGTGTGTTACATGTCTGTAGGATAATATTTTGAATTTTCTTCATTGCTCAAATACAGGTGAATAGTATAATAAATGGTCAGTGATCTCTTGGCTCCTCTTGTTAAAATGAAATAAATTTAAAAAAAAGTCTTGCTTTTAATCTTTCTTTTAATAACTAATATACTCAGTTTCATTGGAGGATTTAGGGTGATATTATACTTCTGTGCTGCTAGTCTGTGGTAGTATTTTAATTATCAACAGAAAATAGCTTCAGAATATTTGGGTTTGGTGTCTGTGAAGCATGAGTCTTAAATTTAGCTCAGCAACAATATAGGAATTGATTATATTGGTTATGCATCTGTTAGGAAACCTCTACCTTTCTAATTATGTATGTTTCATGTATGCCTATGTACTTCACTTTTTCTTTTTTGTTTATGCTGCATTATCACCCTTGCAGATTCCCTCCAATCCCATTAAAAAGCCGGGAAAAACCGGTCTGGCTTGAATGCACGCAGTAAAGATACCTAAATTGTGACCATTATTTCTGACATAATACCCAATAATACCAACACCAGCTAATATCTCTTTTTTTTTTTTTTTTTCACACTTGCTGCTTTGGTCTGTTCCAAAGATTGTGTTGAAAGTCCTCTCCTTTCTGAGTATGATGCCCTGGAACCAGACACAGGAGATGAAATGGTGGCTGAGGCTGGTTTTGCTCTCTGCTTATGTTTGTGTATAACACAGTGTTTATCAACAGGATGTCAAATAGGATTCCACCAGCTCAGTACTTCATCTGGAAGAGGTTTCTTGACTTTAACACGACCACGGCTGGTGCACATTGTGTTATGATTGGCAGTAATTTCTGCAAGACTGGCTGTGGATGTCTACTGTAAGCACTGGCTTAAGTCCTTGCTTGTACAGCATAAAGGTACCTATATTGGTAAAACCTGCCATAAGTGGAGTTACAGCAGGCAAACTCTGGTTGCTTAGTTTAGCAGGCAGTAGTTTCCTATGGTCAGCAAAAGCTATGTTAATATATAAATGTCCTGATAAATATAATGGGGTCCACATGCAGTGTCCATGCTAGAAAAAAGGGTTTATTAGGCTAGTACAGTTTATACTGGAAGGAAATAAAGTGACTTTTTTTGTTGCTGGGCATTTTGCCAATACAATATTGCAAAATGCATTCTTAATTGATATTGCTCTACCTGCTGAGCTTTTAGACAAGGTCTGAGACTCCAAGGTCTAGTCTGAGTAGTTCAAAGTTCCTTATTACTCGCAGTTTAAGGGAGTATGAATGTGTTTCTCTTGAGTGAGAACTACTTATATTAAATTACAAAAACAGTTTTTATTTTTAAAAACTGCATGAAAAACTGCAGGAGACAGCTTAAAACAAGACACTGTTCGTATTCCACATTCTTACCTGTAGCTTCAATCTATGCTTTTAGCCTTTTTTTTTTTTTTTTTTTTGCTTTTCGTTTGACACAACCATAGAATTGCAGGAAAATTGAACTTGAAAGGGACCTCGGGAGCTCCCTAGTCCCATCTCCTGATCAATGCAGGGTCAGTGAAGAGGTCAAACCTTTTTGCTCAGCGCTTTACCGTGTTGGGTTTCCAAAAGTTCCAGGGATGGAGACTGCACAACATCTTGAGGCAACCTGCTCAACTGTTGCACTGCCCTCATGAAACAGGTTTCCTTTCTTCTCCAGCCTGATCTTCTCATTTCAACTTAGCATCATTGTCTCTCCTCCTGCCACCATGCACTCCGGTGGAGATCCTGGCTCTGTCAGTGACTTACTTGTTGCAAGGAGAAGGCTGCTCTGAGGTGCACCCAGAGCCTTCTCTTCCCAAGGCTGAAGCAGCCCTGTCTCTCAGCCTCTCCCTCCCTGCATGACTGATGCCCCTCAGCATCCTGCTGGCCCTCCTCTGCTGAGTGCGCTCCCGTTTGGCAATGTCTGTCTTGTAGGGAGGGGCAAAAGTGGTGCAATATGCAATATGCTATCTCATGTCTGCCAAGTGAAGGTGGATAATCACTTTTCTTGATTTCCTGTCTGTGCTCCATTTCACACAGCCCATAACGCTGTTGGCCTCAGCTGTCTACCAAGTCCACAAGGTCCTTTGCAGCAGGACTGCTCCCCACACAGTCACTCCTCGTCGTGTATCACTGCATGGTCTTCTTTCTTCCCAGGGCAGGTTTTTGCATTTGTCCTGGCAGAATTTCACACAGTTCCTGTCAGCCTGTCTAAGTCCCACTGGAAGACAGCCCTGCCCTTGAGCGTATTGACTGGTCCCTCCAGTTTCGTGTTATCTGCAAACTTGATGCGAGTGCACATTACCTCTTCCAGGTCATTGATACAGATGTTAAACATGACAGGTACAAGTATCAATCCTGTGCTACTCCACTTGTTACTGGCCTGCAGGCACAGGGACTACGGATCCATATTGTTTTAGTAATACAACATCTTTTTCCAATAACTCTCCACTGATCTTATTTAGAGGTTAATGAAAAAATGGGGGATGTAAAAGGAACACGTTGATCTTTAGAAATAAGGTAATGATTCAGGTGAATGTGTGTTTCCCTCTTTATGTCATGACTTTAGAAAATTTAAGGAAAAAAAAAAGCCCACTGGTGCTGTGTGAAACTTAAGTGGTAACCTCTATAGGGAGTAAATCAATCTTTTAAGCACACATTTTGTCTTTAATCAAAATTTTCGTTCATAGGAAAGGAGCAAGTTAAAATTCTGTGCAGTGGGTAGGTTAATGCCTCCTCTTTCCTCACTTCACCTTCTTAATATTCTCCATTAATCTTAGAAATAAGAATAACCGAGAGAAGAGAAGCATGCTTTTAATTTAAATTTCCATCGTAAATTGAATTGCAGGAAAAAGTACCATTTAGGCTATTTTGTTACGGCACACGATTGCCTGCCGCAGAAAGAAACCACAGTAATAAAATGCATATTCCAGCCATGATCAGACTTGTACCAGGAGCTGGGAATGCACAGTACTTGCTGTATGCAAAAATAAAAACAATATTTAATAGCAGCTCTGCTCTCAGCCTCTGAATATGTGGAAAATTTTAGGTTGTGGGTTGTCTGGGTTACTTCCTTTAAAGCTACAGAGCAAAGCTCCCCTGAATACTTTATATGAAAGCAGAATACCTAAGCAACAAATATCTGTGGAAACAGAATTTTCTTGGGGGAACTAATCTCCAAGGAATCAATATGAACATGCATGCAGGAGGGGAAGGCACAGGCAATTGAAGAAACACCCTGCCACAGCCTGCAGTCTCTTGCTCTCTCTCCTGTTGTTTCTAAGTTATCCATCATGTTGTTATCTACAGCTAACATAAAGACCTGTCTGACTGTAATGAATACACTGACTCTCTGGTTCCCTGAGAAAAGAAAAGTGACAATGGAGGTATTTTGCTTGCCTTGTTCTGAAGAAGGGAGATGGAGGAGAGTAGAAGTGAAGGCTTTTCTTCAGCCAGTGTATCCAGTGCTCTTGTTTTTAAGGTAAGGAACTTCATAGCTGGTGTCCTGGCCTGCTTTCAGCACTGCACAGGCTGTCCTGCATCCTACATGTCACCTAAGCCAGAAGAACTACTGCAAAAGAAAAATGAAAAATACTAATCAATTTTAAGATAAATAATAGGCGAGCATTGCCCTGTGGATCTTAACTAAACACCATCCTTAGTCTTTTCAGGGCTTATTGAAGATGGTGATCAGGCACATACTGCAAAACTGGAATCCAGATCCTGATACCACTTCCTGTACCTATGTGTCCACATTGTCCTGCATTTCCTTTTGCCCCTAGCGCAGTTTAGGTGTCAGGGGAAGCTCCTGCCTAAAATGCTAGTGTCAAAAGTGTCTCAAGGGTTTAAGCACACTAAACAAGGCTGTCTTGGATCACTTTCCTGTACTTAAATTCCTAAATTCCAACATGTTAAGAGACCTTACTGGTTAACTTTTCAAAATACTTTACATTTTATTACTCAGAGTGTGCACTCGCTTACCCACACTTTATGAACATTTTTTCTGCAACCTTTGCTACATATTCCCCCTCTCCACCCCAAGTTACTTTGTCGGTCAGATTTAGGTGGAAAGGAGATCACAAAAGCTAGAGCAGAGACTATGTTTGATTATTTAGGTACTCAAATTCACTTTAAGCTAAAACACTAGTGTGACCATGAAATAGACAGCAGAGAAGAATTTGACCAAGGTCACAGTGTATAAAGCATGAGATTTAAATTTCTTGGCTTAGTTGAAGAATGTAAACAAAACCACAGAGTAACTTTGTTTGTTGTTTTCATAAGACTGCTAGTTCCAGGAACAGCAGCATCCTTTAATTTATGATTCAGCTTAATGTCTATAATTGACAGGTCTTAAACGTATGTGACAGCAAGGGATTTGAGACAGACAGGCTGACAAAATACACGTTGTTGCCTTCTGTACATAACTCACACACTTTCTGTTGAGAATGACAATCTTTTTCTGAAGAGCTTGTTTTTCACAACAGCTCACCATTTTGAGAAAAAACATAATATCACCACAGGAAAATCTTGCCTTAATATTGTCTTAATATTTTTTTGTTAGACTATCATTCAAATTCTCTACAGAGAAATGTCTTTCAAAGCACAATATTGCTATATACATGGATGTTCATGAGATGATGTGAGCTAGCACTTTGACTCTGCAACATACCACGCTCATTCTCTTGTTTCCCAATCCTATTCTGTGTCATCCATCTAACCAGGTGTGAAAATCAGACCCACTGGTGTATAGTCCCCTGGTTTCCCTATTATAGAGCCTTTTTGCTTATGAGATTACACTGACAGTTCTCCCTTCAGAAATCTTAATTGAGCCATAACTACCTTGCCGTCTGGACCCTTTTGTTCTCGCATGACAAGTCCTTCTCTCTTCCAAGGGATTCTCCCATGGGCTTTCCATCCCATTTGTAGAAAACAATTTGGTTGTCCATCCTCACGATCTAATGTCCTTTGGCCCTCAACTACCGCCTGGATGAAATTCCTGCACACAATTATTTCAAACTCTTTTTGTCGTACATGCTTGTACTTCGATGATTCTCAGTGCTCGTAACAGTCCTGAAAGGCCATGAGGCCAAATGTCAGCTGGCAGAGAAATGACCTCAAGAGTCATCTACTTTGGGGAGTGTTCAGCCTTTGTGGTTAATGGAGTTCCATAACAATGTTTTTCCTTGGACAGAAGCCAAGCGATGCATAATATATGACTTGGAGAGACCATAGAGCAGGAGTCTTGCGAGCATCAGTGGTCCTACAGGACTCCAGAGCTCCATCATGGGATGACAGGGCAAGATGAATATAAAGCTGGGTTCCAGGAAAATAGGTGACTTTCCTCTAAACAGGACCCCACGATTCCTTCTTTTCACAGGTGGAAACTCAGATTGGGCAATTGCTGCCATACCAGAACAGACCACCTGCTCATCGTGTGCTTGACATCATCATTTTGACATGGTAACCACATCTGAATTATCGAGGAGACAAAGGCAGCTAAAACCTACAAGTTACCGACTCCTGATGTAGTTCATTCATGTGTCCCAGAGGATGATTAACTGTCCCTACCTAATTCTTGGTGTTTTCTTGACTACCTTTTTTCACAAGCCTCTGTGGTAAAGACCCCTCTACCTACCAAAGCCACCTGTATCAGAATTTCTCAGGTTTATTATTAGAATGTTTTCCTTAATGCTTAACCCTTAGTCTTCTTGCTACAGTTTAAATTCCTGAATTATTCTGTCAATGGTGAAAATGGCAGTCAGATTATTCTCTTCTCTGTTTGAAAAGAATTACCATATACTCTTCAGTCTTTTCTCTGTCTTCGGCCAAACAGTCTCTGTTTTTAAAATCTGTCATCGTAGATCACATTCTCTTTGCCTCTAATCACTTACACTGTTTTGGGCTTTCTGCAGTTGGCCCATGATTTTCTGAAGTATAGCGCCCCAAAGGGATCAAGTCCTCTACCCAACATTCTAGTACTGCTGAGAAGAAAAAGGCTTGAGAGTTATACTGCTGTTTATAGATCACAGCATATTCCTTGTGTCTTGTATTTGCAAGAGATTGTTATTTTTGATATATCTTCAGTTTGTGATCTATTATCCCCAAGTACTTCTCTGGAAAATTAATTCTTAAAAAGTCATTCCCTGGCTGTATTGTTTTTAATTTCGTTATTGCCACCTAAATGCTGTACATCATCCCTGTTGCATTTCATCCATTTTTTATTCAACTACTGCAATTTCTCAAGATACTTCTGAATTTGAATTATGCCTTCCAACACATTTTTGTTTGCATTTCTTTCCAACTTTGTCTCATATGCAAGTTTAATAAGACTGTTATCCAGATTGTTAATAAAAAGTTGAATAAAGTCATGACAAAGACAGCTCCCTGAAGAACCCTAATCTTGTGATAAGCAATATCAAAGTAAAGTAAATGGGTTGAAAAAATTATGCATTAGCAAATTAGTTTTTATGCTATTGTTTTTCACGCTATCTTTCAAGTATTTGCAAATAGCTTGATTGAGTCTAGATTTTTTTAATGTGAGTTGAAGTTAAATTGATTATTTTATTATTTCCAGGATCATCTTCTTCTGCTCACTCCTCTCTTTTTCTAAAATTCAGCTGTTATTTTTGTCCTTTCCCAGTCTTATATCTCTTAGCCATTATGAATTCTCAAGTAATAGCTAATCTGTCTAATTCACTTCTTTCTTGAAATATCCCAGGTCGTAGTTTATCTGGTCTGGCTGACTTGAGAACATTTCATAACACTCTTCTGTCCTATTTCTTCCCTGTTTTAGACTGAGTTCTTAACCCTTTGTCATGAATGTTAATTATGATAGTCATGTGCCTGCAGCTGACATGCAAAAAAGGTTTTAAATACTCTGACCTTCTTAAGATCATCAGTTGTGTCATCGCCTTCCCACCACTACTCCAAACAGACAGGAAAATCAATCAACATTTTCCTTTCTCTCCCTTATTATTAGTGCACATTCTCTTTTGAAGTGTTTTCTAGCTCTATGTCGGGTTTGATCCTTGGTTTTCTGACTGGGTTTTATACACATGTGCTGTTATTTTATATGTTTTAGAATTTGATCTGATTTCCACTTCTCAGGTGGAACGTTGTGAGCTTGAGATCAATTAAAAGCTTCTGGCTTACCTAAACTCATCTCTCAGTGCTTTTCCCTTCTCATAGGAGTAGCTTATGTTTTCTGCCACAACAACCTAATTATGTTTTCCTTCGTTGTTGACTTGACTTGGTGGAAGCTTGCCTGCTTCAAGTCCATGACTTTATCGTTTCCCCCTATTTTCTTTCTTAGGATTGTGAACTCTGTAATTTCACAGTCACTGTGTCCAAGTTGCCTTTCATCGTCCTATTCTCAAACAACTACACTTCACTGGTTAGAACCACATGCAGAAGAGCATCTCCCCTGTCTCTTTTTTTCTACTACATCAGAAATGGTGACCAATGCTTTTCAATTTAGAGCTTGCTAATTGATCTCTGTCCTGATGTGTTCCTTTCCTACCTGTTCTTTGGACAGTGAAAATCTTGTGACTTTCTGGTCCTGTGCCTTGAATGATTTGTTATGTTATTCATAAAAAAGACTTCCACAGCCAGTGTTCTCTGTATGGGTGGTTTGGTCTAACAGCAGTAGCAGTCATGCCTTCCTCTTCTTTCACTGTCATCCAGAGGCTTTCAGTGAGTCCAACTTCCTCCCCTGTCTGGAGTTCAGGACCAGTGCAGAGCTGTATCCTTTACTATCAGATAGTCCTATTATGTTAGTTATCTTATTTGCGGGTCTATGTTTTGCCAACAAGGTAATTTTTGTGGTCATGTTTTAGTTATCTTTACTCATCTTGTTGATTGCCTACATTTCTTCATGTTTTTAACTTGGCTTGTTACAATCTTCCCAACCCCACACATTGTTTTTAATTTAAATTTGTTCAAATTTGCTTTATGCACTTGAAATGATCACATACAAGCAGAGTGATACAGAGGGAGACATACAGAGTAGCACACTGTATATAAAATCAAATCTCAGCATGTAACTTCTTCCCTGGTCTTTTTCTTAGAAAAGATTTTTATATGACTGATCAAGTGAGTAGAATGAACAGAAAGACCAAACCAACAAACACAGAAAAGAGGTTTTTTATCAAAGTTCTAAGTTAAACTGTGCTTTTATTTGTCATTGTTGACTAGAGCCATTGGCAGTTTAGGTATCAGTCCTGGAGTAATTTGCAAATGCAGTGTTTAAACGGCTTCCCACAATGGAGCAACATTTACGTATTTTATTTTGTTCTATTTTATTTTCAGTCACAACAGTTGTAGCCTTGAAGTGGAGCACCAGCAGATGTGTCCTTTCCAGTTCCCTTGACTGTACTTGATAACATTCCATCCACCCTGACGCTTGTAAACAGATGCTTAGATATCCAGCCAGCCGAAACCTCTGACACAGGCCACATCTAGAAATAGCTTGTACAGAAATAATCCCGTAAGATATTTGACACAGCCAAGAGGAGGGCCCTGTAATGTTGAGACTTGTGCTACTTGTATACATGCTGTTCAGCA
>NW_010227218.1:10483-11266 GCF_000690775.1 Eurypyga helias
GCTGACGTTTGCCCTAGTGACTAGGACCATGCCTTCACGCGGGCTGTGTTACACACTCACCACACAACACCTCTACGTGCACTTCTTCAAGTAAGAAACTGTCACAAAGCTGCTGTTTCCCATTTTTCATAAATTCAGGTTTTTACATCTAAAACTTTGAAGTAGTAGTTTTTGGCTACTACCCCCATGGCAGAGGCACCCCTGACACAGCAGGGAGACCAGCAGCCAGGGCTGTGTCTCCATCATACTTGAGGGTCACAGGGTTAAAGGTCTGTTTGCCTCTGCCCTCACCCCCAGATCAATCCATGCCTGGACAAAATCTCTGCACAGGAGAGCCACTGGAATATTCCTGTTGGGTTCTTCAAGTTTAATTTAAAATGTGAAACAAGCCATTAACTTTTCTGTGGGCAGGGAAATGTAAGGGAAGTTTGTAATTCTGGAAACATGTCACGTAGGAAAGTATAGCTGCTTCTGTGGAGCACAGGCTCTGTTTCTGATAGCCTACAGAAGAAGTGGAACCTCAGTGCTGAGATTTCATAGGTGCCCAAAGGACTGGGATCTCCAAGACCCATGCATTTATCTGCAGTGGAGGAATTCAGAGAAATGTACAGCTGGGTAGGATGGGTTGGTGTGGGCAGAACAAGGATTATGACAGCAAGGTTACTGTCTTTGCTATGTATATATTTCAGTGGTTCCAACAAAATATTGTTGTGACTGTAAATCTACTTACATGTTGGAAGGGACTTTACAGAGTTGTAGGAGTTGGAAGGGATCTCTAGAGAT
>NW_010227219.1:0-38495 GCF_000690775.1 Eurypyga helias
CTCTTTGCTGGCTGAACCCAGCACAGTCTGGTACATTGGTTTTGAATTAAAAATTAAAAACCACTTTCCACAGAAGAGAGGCTGGACAGATGCTGTTCATAGCCTCTCATGTCTCTGTGGTGACTTGAAGGTGACTCCAGCTTGTGTTGTTTCTCAAACAGTCAGTACTGAACTGTGAGAAACAAAGCACAACTAGAACAAGGCAGTGTTATACATACCTCATACCCTCAAGGCAAGACGGGGGGTTTACTATTTCTGGGTTGTGTATCTATCTTCTCAACAAAAATCCCAAACATAGCCTCATACTAGGTAGTGTGAAAAAATTAACTCTATCCCAGCCAAAATCAGCACAGCACATAACACTAAAGGTTACCTTGAAGGAGACTTGGTTATGTTAATTTTTGGTTTAATGCTCCTTTCCATACATTTCAGTGTCCAAGATGTAGAGCAGAATCCTGACTTCTTAGGTACAGTCTTAAAATAGAGGTACTACGACAACACTAAAATCTCTCCAAAACTCATCTGTATCTCAGACTTTAGGGTGAACTGATCTCACCAATCTTTACCTGTCTCATCTAAGCTTCGATGTCACTAGGATTCCTCTGTTCCTCAGAGACCACTGGCTTTCCAGTTGCTGCTGCAAGTCTAAGGAAGTCTAGCCCAGGTACTGCCAGTGCAGCCATGTGGGAGCTTTGCCATCCACCTGAACTGAGCTGTGTGCTCCTCAGCACGCTGAGGACTCAGATTGTAATTTGCTTTTGCCTGAACTGATCCCTACAGTTAGCTTTTGCATTACACAGAGGTAGGGGATGATGTAATGGGTGTCTGCTTTACCTGGATATTTTTTACAGCTTTTCCTGGAGCTACACCCCCAATGTAGAGCGGTTTCGTGACTTGCCAAGTATCAGCATTACCGCTGAAAGGTTCTTCCAGTACTCGGAGACCATCAATTGTCAAGCGACCAATATTTTTGCCTCTAATAAATATCACCTAGAAAGGGAGGAAAAAAATTTGGAAGTTTACTTTCATCTGTTGAGGGAACACTCCCAGGCAGTGGAAAAAGATAAGAAGTTTGAGAAAAGCTTGGGAGTGATACTCTACAGGCTTGTTTTATTAACTGCCAATATTCTTTGCTGGACCACACTTTTTTCATGTTCGTGTAAAGGCTAGATAGTAAATCTGCTGTCTTTATTTCGTTTTGGTATATAAGGCAGAGGTAGAGTGTCACCAAGTCTACTGAGATCTGCCTATCTTATGTTTGCACATGTGATTCATTGCTACAGTGCAATCACTGTTAGCGTTTCTGTGGTCTTTGCCATTTTGCTTTAAACATTTAAGTGCCCAAGTTAGGAACTTAGTAGCTGTAGACTTCCTCTGTAGTTAGAGTGTAGAGAGAGGTGTAGAGGGAAATTCACCTTGACCCCTAAAATAGTATTTTTATTTTCATAGACTACAGAGGGATCCTAAGATGACTCTGCTCCTTGCTTAGGCATTTCAAAGAAGTTTGCTGAACAGAATTATCCTAGTCTTTCCTTTCCTGGCTAGTGTAACTCTTAGTTGTCTCACTGTTAGACTTGTTTCTGTCACTTCTGTTCAGCTGTTAGTGTCGGGCATTGCTGGATTTTATAGCTGATTCACTTTCCTGTCCCTGGTTCATGACTTGATAAAATGCCACATCAAAGATTTAAAATATTGGCAGAAGCTTCTCAATGTAAAGGTGTGGTTATGAACACATGAATGAAAACTGTCTGAGCTGTCACACTAGCAGTGTCATTACTGCAGCCTTGACAGCATGTGCCATCATAATGATTGCTTTCTTCTACTTACGTTGTGCCAAAGGCCATCATTGTATTTTTCTTGGCTCTTAATCCTTATCTTCTGATGACCAGCATTAAACATAAAAATGAGTTGACCATGAGCAACGAAAAGGGCCATGAAGTTGGTCTCTTTTTGATCCGAGATGTAGAAAATCATTCCATCAGATGAATGAGTTTTCAGATTGATAGAGAACTGAGCTCTGGCACATATAAACACAACATTAAAATTAGAGCAGATATAATTGACTTAAATCTAACTGTAGTAAGGGAAATAGCGAGATTGTCCTCTCGTCTAGAGGAATGTACATCTCTATGATGGAAGTGGTTTTCTGAGAAATATTCTGTAGTGTTGTTTGGAGCAGAAGTCAAACTTGAAGAAGAAACTGCCTTGCAAAGAACTTGTTTTCAGAAGTTAAAATCTCTGGAGTGAATAAAATCAATACAGACCACCAATAACTGACAGTGTATACACTGCGTTTCCATTCCTGTTGAACAGCAGTGTTGGGGGGGCTTGTTAGCTGATAGCATGGTGGCCTGGCAGCTCACGAATCTTTAATTTTATTCCAGACCCACTGCTAAGCTTCTCCTTCTTTGTAGTTCCTTGGAAAGTCCAAGGCAACATGGCAAGTCATACCAACTTGGTTTGACACTGTCAACAGTGAAGATTTCTTGAGTGATTGGTATTGTTACTTTGGGTCTGAAAAATGGCAAAGCTGTACTGGTGGACAGTGCCAGAACTGATCAGTCCTGCTTCTCATGTCAGGTGACTAGCCTAGCTTCCATTCTTTGTATTGCCTGAAGGTTCTCTATGTTCCCCATTGCCTGTGTGTGTACATTCAACACACACTTAGGCCCTTGCCAATATCGATTGTTTTAAAACATTGCAGGTCACTCTTATTTTAAAAAGCACATTACAATGATGAAGCTCTAATAACAGTTGTAAAGCAAATATATCTTGTAGGGATGAAGAGTCAGAGTTTGGGTTCTCCTTCTTCATATGGGCACCATCAGGACTGCCCTAAGTAAAACACTATTGAATTAAAAGAAGTGTAATGCCTTTTTTTTTTTTTTAAGTCAGGAAATAGCACTCTTCTTTTCTGAGTTAGTGGTCTGGTATGCTTCCAGGAAGTGCTGTGTTGTTGAATTTATAGTCTTTCATGGAAAGTATTAAACCAAAATCCTTTGTTGGTCATAACATACCATATGGCATATTCTGTGGGAGCCTGAGAATTAAATGTCCACAATATCTGGACTTGTATTTCCATTATGGCTTGAATTGGACATGTTTTTCATAGCTTTATGTCCTACTGCACTGTGTGTAGATTCCTGACCATTAAACGTCTGCCAAGGTCCACTCGACACATAACAGCTCCATTTATTGGTGAACTATGATGCTCTTTTCCAGCTTTGCTGTAATGCCATTGCTTCATGCATAAAGAGGCCGATGGTGGATTGCTTATATAGAACTAGCATCCTACAAGTGGGCAAGGAGACACATTTCTTTAATATACAATGCAGATCAAGACTCCGCAAAAGGGATGTAATTGGAAACACTCTATTTATTGCACTTGCTCAACTGAAACACCATTTAATGTATCTGTCTCCTCCCCAGTGCATTTAACTTTTATTTCTAAGGTCCTGTTACCTTTCACTGAAATCCTCTGGTATGTGATCAAATTCTTGCCGGCTGTTTGCTGTTCCTCCAAACTGATAAGCATGTTCAGTTGCCTTGGGATTCATGGGCAAGTGACACTGAGGGTCTCTTTGCATATTCGCTTCTTGATACAATTTTTTGAGGCCAGCTGAAGGCTGTGAAATCTTGTCTTTATCTCTTCCCGCCTTCATAGAAAGAGAACCATTAACCAGGCATTTTAACTAAGACTGGACAAAATAAAAAGAACAGTATAATTTATATATAAGCTAGTAATATATTTTTTTCCTTACAAAAGTACCAGGAATGGTTCTAAGTCAATTTTTCCATGGATGGATGTACTATAGATGCTGATTTAGGCCAGAAGAAGGCATAAACAGAATACTTAACGTAGCTAACAATTACAATTCAATTATTTTGCAGTTTTCCTAATTGAATCTTTTCCTCTCTGCTTTTGATGATATCAGCTATACTATAGGCATAGGAGGACATGCTTGGACTAGAAGTTCTGCATGCTGGGAGAGGGCTTTTCTTCATATTTATATTAATGCATGCTAATTGTACCCAGTAGAAAAAGGCACACAGAAGTAGCTGAGAACAGATGCAAACTTACTGCCTTTAGGATACAGAAGAAATCAAGAAGGCTTGTTTCTGCAGTACTTTTTTTAAGATGTTACAAATTTTGGTTTACAGTTCTAGTAAGACAAAATGATGCAAGTGTAGGCCAGATAGATTGGATCAGGACAGTGGTTTGCAGTGATGGAATATATAAAGGAATATGATAATTTCCTTCATATATTTGAAATATTTTTCCTGTGGTACATTTTAGATCCATGAGTTAGAGAATTCCCAATCATGACACAGTTTGTATCAACTTTGGAAAACTCTAGGGTGGTACTAGGGTGATTTGTACCAAACCTTTTTATTACGGTTTCCTTCGGCTTTTGATGAGTTCTTTCCTTTCTTATGGAGAAGAGGAACTGGAGGAGATTCAACAGGGCATCCATACAAAGAAGTCTGAACTTTCTCAGGGTACTGCTGGAAATCTTCCACTTCAACCTCTTGATCCAACCTGTGTTTCAAAGAGGGGATGACAAGAACAGCTTTTTTACAAGTGTTGGAACTATCTTCATAAAAAACACAGAATTTTACATTTATAGTTCAAATGATGTTCGGCTGGATTTTTTTTAATTCTTGGATCATGGATAAAAGTACAAATTTATGAGTCAATGTTTGGGTAATGTCGGCTGCCTCAACTACTCTGCCTGTTGTATCCATGCTTGCAGAAACAGTCTCAGTCTGCAGCATCAAATTCACTTTAAAATCTTCAATATAAGAACATCTCATAAAGTGATTAAGATCAACGAATTCTGACCATTTTCACTTGACCAAACTCCTAACTTCCCCAGCTTCTGTGAGATGCTTCAATACAATTTTGTTTCAAATGCAGAGCTGAAAACTACATAATATAAATGTAAATTACAGCCATGAAAATTACACATTGCACCACCAGCATTAGCAGGTGCAGTACTGAAAGCTGACTTACATCGTTATTTTCACTTTAACAATATCGTAACCTATCAGGTCTGTGCCAACAGATTCTACAGCAAATAAGGCAAGAATCTTATTCACACATACTGTCTAGTTTCACAAAATGAGAAAGAGATTTTTATTGTGACAGTAAGTCCGTTCTCTTGAGCTGCTATGTGAGCTGTCAGGCAGGGGCAGCCTGGCAATGTGTTTGGGCGGATACGACGCACCTAGTGAAGTAAGCGTTGCTTATGCAGCCAGTGAAGTTGGCTTGCTGCGTTCTGAGGGGAGAGCCGCCAAAATAAAACTTCTTTACGCTGTCCGGACTTTTCCCAGCACTGTCCTTGGCTGGATTCTTCTTGCTTTGTTTGTTGTCATCAACAGTCAGCTCGTATCTGCAAAGACAAAGCATCTGTTTTGTAGGCCAGTTTCAGAAATGTCAATGGCAGTGGTTAGACAGCATGTTACATGCACCCAAAGTGCTCCATGCTGTGTATACATCACTGAACACCTCGCTTACAGCTGTGCAACAAGTACCAGTGCAATTAACCCACTGGCAAAGTTGAGTCCAGAGGCCCATGCATTTCATAATATCCTGGGGTTAATTGTAAAGTTCAAAAAAATACAGTCCACTCAGTGAAGAGAGAGAAACTAACGGGTTGCTAATAAACGGATGGAGCCACCGCTTGGGTAAAATAAGATCTAAGCACATGCTAATCTTTCTTCTTTATGCACCTAGTCCTTCTCTTCCATCACAGTACACTGGTGTTTGAACTTATTTACCTCTTTTGATTTTACAACACAATAATTGCCACCTAAGTCAGGAAGGCCTCTATTGCTTTAATAAGAAAGTAGCATAACTAAAGCCTCAGTCACTGAATTTGTTTGGCAAGTTTAGCATTCAGCACACTCAGGGTAACATGACAGTCCCCAGTGCTATTCCAAAGCATCTCTTCGCACCTTCAGCTTTTCAAACTATGTTTCTTGGATGTCAGAAGTCATAGGTACAAATCTCCATTTCTCTAAAGAAACTGAAAATGACCTGGTTGTATCTGCAAAGGCAAGATTCTTCAAGAAAGATGCTTTGATTATTTGACCTTCTAAGAAAAGTCTAATCATATAAAACAACAGTAAAACATACCAATAAAACAATACTTTCATTTTTTTTTAAGAAGCACATAATGAGAGTTATTCCCTACTGCTGTATTTAGTTTTACATTTATGTATTTCAGTGCTAAAAATATTTTAAACATGTTCCACTCTACATATCCCAAATGAGTGCTTTTTTTTTTTTTTTTGAAGGTGCCTCAATTACTTCAGGGTCAATTTGGGATTGCTTTAATTGCTTGAACAAATCAGAACAATCAATCCTAAAAAAATCTCATACTAGTGTTAAATTTTATTAAACTGCTTTCATACTGGAGGACAAAAAAAAGGACTAAGGTTTCAGAAAAAAAATTAGGTTAGTTGTACTAAAAATTCCCAGCACCTCATGCATAGGCCAAGCTGGCCAGTTTTCAAACACATGGATCTTTGGTTTTGTATTATTTTTTTAACTGAACTGATCAGTTAAAAATGCCACATAAAAAACTGCACTTAAACATCACTTTGACAGTGAATATTAAATGATAATGTTATTTACATGTATATTTATATTCTAAAGGTAGGGAATAAAAGATGCTGGACAGCTTTACCTTTCTGGGGTGACAGAAGTAATGACAAAGTGTGTTTTTCCATCGTTGTAATTTCGGTCTGGTGATTGAATTTTGGTTCCACTTGCATTTAAAACCACAGCACCTCTGTCCATAGAGATGGATAATACATCTGACTGAAATACAGACAAAAATATCTTCATAAACAAGTGTAACACAGAAAAATTAGCAGTTCTGTACCTTTTCCTGTTGTATTTATTTTTCTTCCTGCTGTTTTCCCAGTTGTGCTTTATTTGCAGAAAGGTATACCGAGAGGCAAAACAGGAGATGATCTCATTAGAATTGATTTTCTTGCTGTTTTTTAAGCCTGAATTCTGGGAATTCTGCTGCTCATTGTCTCACGTATCTGTCATATGAGCTCCTTCTGTCTAGCAAGGATGTATGATGTTTACATTTCATTTGTGGTTCTGGTACCCCAGTACTGTATAGAGCAGCTGTTACTGCAAGTTTCCTGCCGTCATAACACCAATACATTTTTTCCTTTTCCTAATTCCCTCTGATCAGATGTATTCAGTCACTCAGAATGATCTCAGAGATGACCTGCTGTCTGGGTCAGGCACACGGGATCACTGTGCCACATAGCAGGGATATTGTCTGTTCCATCAGAGCAAGCACTGCTCCTGTGCACTGGTAGGAATCCTCCTGTCTCATTCTGTCAGGTGCTAAGTAGCTGGACCTCTGTTTGTTAAGTAGGGCACTTGGCACTTGGCAAAGGATTAGAGCTTTTCAGTTAAACCAGAAGTGGTGAGTAAGGCCTCATTTATGCAAACAATGTGCATAACTGACATGGTTACTGATTTCAGTTTAAGGCAATACTCCAGACTGTGAAATGTAACAGTTCAGGAGTGGTTACTGATGTCATACAGCCTTTCCTGCTGCAATGCTGATGTTCCACAAGTATGGCAGAACAGACGTTGGGGGGTGGTTGCAAATGTTCTGTCATCTACGCTCATGCTTGCCGCAGATGTCAGTGTGAGCCTGCAGGATCTTGGAATTGCTTTGGCTCACACAACATCTTGGGAATGCAAGTCTATATTTCTGCTTGGGAGTGCAAGTCCATATTTCTGCCCATGTCACACCTCTGAGGGCACATTTAGAGTAGCCTGGCTTCCTGTAGCTGCAAGGAGCCATCCTCAAGTGCAGTTTTTCCCAGTTATGCATGGAGGTCTAATTACCATCTGGGGATACAGGCAGCTTTCCAAGTGATTTCTGTAAACTCAGCAATGCTCAGAATACCATCCCACTAATCCAAACAAACTTTGTCTTTGCTTCTAAGGGATTTTCTGGGTGGAAAATGTCAGGCCTTTAATATTATTTGTACTTTGGTAGCACCTACAGGTCCGAACAGGGATTGCAGTGCTGCTGAGCACAGTCAGATCCAGTGCTTTTCTGCCCTAAGGACTGTATTGAGCACCAGTGGATGCATGTTAATTCTAGGCATGCGATCAAATCATGTTTGCAACATCAAAATAATGTCTAGGCATTGCTGGTTTTCACCCGTAGGTCGCATGTGAACTGTGAAAATGAGGCCGTCAGTGAATGGTTCTGTACTGCGGGCTGCTTTCTCTTTTTATGAAAACACGAAGTGAGACGTGTTACTCCCGTAGTATTCCCCTGGGAAACAATGCAAGGATAAAATAAAACAAACTGTACAGAAATGTATCCTCACCCCTTCAGAATAGTAGAACAGCAGCCCGTTGGGCTGCAATGTCCGGAAATTAAAGCCTCCTTCAAATTCACTGAAGAGGGACACTTTTTGGCTTGATGCAATGAAACTCTCTCCATTGAAATACGCTTTGCGGGACATCTGTGTATGAAATAAAACAAAATTACACTAAACTGCAGAAAACATTCAAATAATGTAAAGAATGAAGCAATTTTTTTTTTTTTAAAGATGCAATCAGTTCAGTTCTACAAAAATGTCAATTTTTCCTCCATGTCTTTACCTAATTTATGTAAGTTTTTGCTCGCTTGCTGTGAAAACCTGAAGCAAGTGTAGCAGTTTTTAGACAGTGTAAGCCAAATTGTTCTCAGTTTCCTGGGATTCTTGGCTCCATCCTAAGCCTGCTGATGTTAGTGAGCATGAAGAGGGTCTCAGAGAGGGGGGGGGTCTCAAGCTCCTGTCAGAGCTGTGTGGCACTGAGTCAGCACCCCAACATGTGCTCTTTTAGTTTGTGTGCTGTACTGAGTGCTGGTGTGGGGGGCTGGCCATGGCAGGCTGAGTCTGTGAAGGAAAGGTGGGTCTGAGGTAGGACAAATTGCAGGTAGCTCCCGTGCAGACAGAGTGTGAGGGGTTCTACAAGTGGTGGGCTCCTTCATCTTCACAGGTTTGCAGCATGGCTGCAAACACTCTTTAGATTTACCAGCCTTGCACTGTAATGAACAAATGATGAATAAGGGACGGGATTAGAAACCAAATGGCAATTTTCTCAGTGTTAATGCTGGTGCAATTTGTTTATGTGTCACAGAGGAATAAATGGCCTGATGCAAGGGGAGAACTTATTTGAAGGGTGAATATCTTGCTGTCTTTTTCATTTCATATAGCTGTATTAGCATGCATGTGAAGACAATTCTCCTTATTTCTTTAAGAAAGAACAAATTATATTTGAATATTTCCGTTAAGAATACAGCACACAATTTATTTCAGATCCAGTTTTGACACTGCAATCTGAAATATGATGAGAATATTAAGTAAAACATCTGTGCTGTAATCTAGGGTGAAAATTGGATAGTATGTCAGCAAACTTAACACATACACCCCCACCTCACCACCTCCGCCAGTCAATGAGTGCATTGTCATTTCCTTGGTTCAAGACTTTCTTTCCATTGTTTGGAGTAAAACTCAAGCTCACAGTTAGATCCGTTACCAAAATTTTGTTGTTATCTCACAAATGATGTTATGCTTACCAGTGAATCCTCTGGGCACCCATAGCTGATTCCCAGAGTTCCTGGTTCTTCTAACAAGTTGAAATCCTTCTTTTGGAACTGGAAACCCTTCATACAGCCTTTAAAGCCAATACTTCCTGCCAGATGTGAACTAATGCTGTTGGAAAACAATGCCAAACAAGTTGCAGTTAGAGAGCCCTTGCCTTTATGAACAGACTTTTACTGCTAAGGTGTTACAAAAAACTTGGGAGAGCCTCACTCGTTTGCCTCACTAGTGCCCAATTCCTGCATCTTTATGTAAAACAACTAAACCACATTATGTGTTTTGAAAAGTCAAGATGCATCAGATGTAATAAATGTTATGGGGAAAATATATGAGAGTTCAGAGAGGAGATCCATATGGAGTAACTTTAAAAAGATAAAAATAGCTGCTGAAATGAAAAGTCTTATTTATAAATGGATTTCTACCCACTTGGAGTGAAAATCAGTGGATTTCTATCTCCATTTTTTTAGCATTTTAGAAAAGTTCTGGTTTAGTTTTCTTGTCTTGCTTTTCCTAGCAAACTCCAGTGTTGTTTTGGGAAGCAAATGGGTCTCTATTTAACAAATAATAACAGAGGTCAGGGAAGTAGGAGTAAATACTGATTGCTGATGTGTGGGGTTTACATAGTTGTAAATGAGAGCAGCAGATGGGCTTCCAGGATCCTTGTTATATCATATTTGAGGTGGATAGCACAGCTGCTATCCCAACTGCTTCTGTTCCCTGCTCAGTTTTTCAACTCTGCCTCTCACCAAGGTATCACAGCATTAAGGCACAGGGCAAAGATAATTGAATTTATCCTCACAATACTCAGGAGATAACTGGAGAATAAATGTACTGAAGGAGTGAATGTGAAATGCAGAGTTTTGACCTGGTTGTGCTTTCTGCAGGATGGACCTTAGCAGTGGGATTCTTCTCACTTCACATGTGATGACACTGACAGTGTTGACATCTGCTTCTGGGCTAGCTGCCTGTGAGTTATCTCATTGTAAGGTAAACACGACAAATGAATCAGACTCTGAACACGCTAATTTTTCTGCATTGGCGAAAAGTGGACCATCAGGTGAAGTAGCACAGATGAACTTGTCTGAAATAAGGTGAGAGGAGGAGCACTGTAGGGGCTTCACCTGCTTCTAAGCAAAATCAACAGGAAGGAAAAATCATCAGGAAGACTCCTACCATCCTCACTGGGATTTGGATCAGTGTGGGGTGTCAGTCAGCCAGTTTAATCTCTACTCTGACTGACCATGTGATTAGCTGGATGCCACAAACATGCCTTTCCGTTAAATGCTGTTAGCGTAGCAACATTTTCTAGGAGCAACAGGAACTATAGAAGATAGGTTTTAACCTGAAGAAAGGCTTCTGAGTTCCTTAACAGTTCCCGGCACCCAGCGCTCCTGCCTCCCCTTAGCTTTCTGCTTTTTCTGCAGTGACTGAGTTGGGAGAAAAATAACATATAATGGTACTTCCAGATTCATTTATTTGGGAAAGAAGGCAATTGACAGAGGAACGTGCTGTTGAAGCAAGTGAGAATAGACTGCTTTGAAAGAATATTGAACTCCTTCTTTAAGACTGCAGCTAGTTTCCCCCCTTGCTGCTGCCCTACGATGTCCGTCAAATATAAATCATTCTAGAAAAAGAAACCATAAATATCAGTAGTAGATACTAGTAGTAGTAGATAAATAATAGCAGATCATCAGTAGATATAATTGTTAGGTTATGTAGATATAATTATTAGATTATGCTCCTGATGAAAATGGAAAGATGTTGCTACATTTGGTCCATACTTCTTGCTGTTTACCCTTGTCATGAGAACCAAAGCAGGGTAGATGATCCAAGGCAAAGGTGTAGCTCTATACTTCAGTATAAAATTTTCCATGTTATAATTAGTTGTATTTTTACAATGCCTATGGATTTTTTTTTTTCTGATATGACTTGTTCATTAAGACACTGTTTCTCCTGCTGTAACAGTACCTTTCGGGTGTTTTGCAATTTGGCCACAATTCACTCAGAAAACTGCAGGCACAATTCTTGTGATTTATCTTGTATCCTACATCTGTGAACAAATTTAGTCTGCCATGGAGTTGCCCAATTGCCTAGGTTTCTAGGTCCTTCTGGGCTTTTTTAGTGTTCTCTAGGCTTGATTAACCAAAGTAATTTTCACTATCCTTTTGTGCTTTGTTTCTAGATCATTAATGTGTTTAATACCAGCCCTAAGAGAGATCCTTTGGGCATGTGCTGCAGACTTTTTATACTGTGAGATTTGAAGAGTTACTTTGTGTCCTATTTTCTTTTTCCCACCTGCTTTCTCATCCCTTCCAGCCTTTCCCCCTTCCACCCCACTGATTTTCTTAATAGCCCCATATGACAGACCTTTGTAAAGAAGTATTTGAATGGCCAGCTAAATTGTATACTCTGCTTCTCCCTTGCCCACCGTTTTGTTTGCATGTTCAAATAATTGCATGGGATTGAAAGGCATAATTTTCCTTTACGAGAAGTTTGTCCCCATCTTAAAAGCTTAATCTGTAAGTGTTTTATGTCTCAGACATCATTTATCGATTCAACAGGCTCTCCTGACAACAAAATAAGGTTTCAGGAGATTTACTACTAATTCCTAGAAACTATTGTGCAACATTTGCTATCTTCAAACCCACCCCCCTCCTTTTTTTTTCTTTTACATAGAGAGTATTTTAAAGACAGATGGTATTTCTGTTAGCAGTTGTGACACTTAAAACAGCAGCTGGAGCCCTTCTAAAAATGCTGGCCTTGCTGTCTGACCCCGGGAATGAATACTGCCTGTCAGAAGAGCACCCCCTTCTTGAAGCAGCCAGCCTGCTCTCCCGGAGTGTGACCTTGGTCCGGCAGATTCCCACTGCAGGAAATGAGGGTTATACAGTCTACCGAGATTAAGCTTGGTTTCTGTCAAATGGTATGATGGGAAAATGAGACTACTTCTTTTCTTCCCACGCCCACACAGAGCCAGCTGACCTGGGTCTAGAGGGACACTGGGATGGATCAGAACTGAAGTGCATAGTAGGAAAAATGTAATTTTTAGATTTGAAAACGCAGTTGGCAGAGGGTTTTGATCCTTCAGCTAGTGCATTGCTATTCTACAAGGATCACTTTTTGCAGAGCAAGGAGAAATAGTGATCCTGGATATTCATGTGTTCTTTGAAAATGCCTTTTTGTTTTAAAAAGACAATAGTTTCTGTTACCCTTACTAAAACTAGACCAGTTTCAACAGAGTTTACCTGTGGTGGATCAAGCCTAATCCTTGGTGCTCAGAGTTCTGAGAGACATTTAGAAGAGTGCCTGAGGGATTGTTTTACATAACATGTTGAAACTGGGAAAAAATGTTTTATTGTAAGCCCTTCAGCACAAGTCATACAACATAACTTAAATATGGTGATTACTTGGAGATGGTGATTGAATCCCAATTGTAAACCAACCTGGAGTGCAAGATCTCAGCAGGTGCTCCTCCAATGTAGATGTCTGTGAATGGCATTGCTGTTCTTTCATTGTCCACACTTTTTATATGTCGTCTGTCTACTACCAAGATCATCTTCTTTGAATTGTGATATATAATAGAAATCTGAAATGAAAAACATGCGCTTAAAAGTGGCCAAAATGTCATCTTTTGTAAGTTGTCATGGTGATTTTGTAAAATTGATTGCATCTTTATATCTTTTTGTTTGAAAAGTTTCTCCCATTTATCAAAAAAGTTGTTTGCAAATCAGGAGGGGCTGACAACAATTGCTAGCAGGGAATTTATTTTGATGTCACAATTTCTCTGATGACTGAAAAGCCAGGATATTTCACTTATGAGTAAATCCACATGGAAGTACCCCGCAACTGATTTTATGCTGTGGCATATAGATAAGCTCCGTTAACTTCAGAGTACTTTCTTGATTTATACAAGAAGTTAAGGCATACTTCTTAAAAAACTTACTTCATTGCCAAAGCTTAAAAGACAGTTGTGCTCTGCTTAAACAGGGTGAACAGAACTGTAGCTGTAGTTGTGGATCAGGAATCAGATTTTGAATTTACATCAGGTAAATGGCAGGAGAAACAAGCCACTAAGGGGGATTTGCTACTGTTACTGTCACAGTTATACTGGCTTAAAGCAAATTCTCTTAAACCAAATGCAAGTAGATATTTTAGATCTGCCAAAGTCCCTAAAATACTATGCATATAGAAAAGACGGCTGTCAACTTAATTCTCCCTTCAAATGAAATGGGAAATGCAATATTTCATAGAACCATAGAAGGATTCACAGAATGGTTTGGGTTGGAAGGGACCTTAAAGACCATCTAGTTCCAATCCCCCTGCCATGGGCAGGGACACCTTCCACTAGACCAGGTTGCTCAAAGCCTCATCCAGCCTGGATTTCTTCTAACACAACGCAAAACAACTAAGGTGGTCAAGTTAACATAATGACATGTTCTTAGTTGAGGGAAGTATTTGAAGGACATAGTTGTCCTGGATATAATTTTGTTTTGAATTGATAACACTTTTTTCTCTCAAGGACTGTCCCATCCTTGACTAGTAATACACATATCCTGTCCACAAGCAGTGATTTACCAGGAGGAAGGGGAGCCTTCTCTTTCCACCGCAAAGTAGTGGTGGGACTTGCATGTGCTCTTTCATATACAAGACAGACATGCACTCTACTGCCTGCTCTACTGCATCACCAACTGGCTCCTTATCCTTTTGCTCCTTTCATTGGTGTTTTAGCAAATTATTGCTGCTTTGGAGCTGCTGGAATAGCTGGTCAAATGGCTGTGTTTGCAACAGCATCTCTACCTCATGAAATTTAGCATCGTTAATCTGAGCCTTCTTCATCGAGTCCTCTAGCAGCACAGGGCCGGTGCTGAAGCCAAAGTCATAGCGGAGGTACAAGAAACCATTGTGCATCTCAAGGCTGAAGAACATACTCTGCATAAAACAAAATAGCAGTCAGAAAAGCACTGTGATTGTGGCAGCAATTAAAAACATTAGTAAACAGTGTTATGAAAGTGTCTGACATTGTGAAAAGCATGCTGGGAAAAAAGTCTTTTAATTTGCAAAACTGCAACGTGGTTTCTGAATTACTTTACCTATATAATATATGTGTACATATACACATGCACACATAATTGTTTGATAAACAGCACTTATTTGAAGACCTGGTGAACTGGTTCCCTGTAGGAATAGTACTTGATAGCACAGTAATGTCAATGTTCTTTACCAGCAAAGTATTCCTGATGCAAACACATCTATTTACTGTCAAAGTAATACCACATGCCCCAAATGAAAGATGTTATACTCGTAAAAGCAATGCTGTGCTAGAATGGCTGTATCTGCACTAGCAGCCCTTGTCACAACACCTGTAATAGCTCAGGATTATATCTTTTCACAGCCCTGATCAGCACTGATGTATTGCCGAAGGTTGAGCAATAGCTAGAGTGTATTTACTGTGTATTTGGTTTCTGGATTTCCTGACTATTCCTGCTTCATGGTTTGGCTTCTGTTTCTTGGCTGGGTGACCTGAACTTTATAAACAGGAGCTCTATTTGAGAAAATGTTTAGGGAGTGCTTGAAATGAAGATGTGTACTGCAGAATTACCCTTGTTCCAAATGTGAACATAAAGAAGCAGAAAGGATGGTTTACAGCAACTGTGCAATTGGGTTAATGCTTTAATGCTAATGTTTGTCTTCTTAGCTCCTAGTGTTCATGCTGTTGTTCCCATGCTTAATGGAAACATGGGAACAATAATTCTCAAAATACTACTCTAGGCCAAGAACTGCTGTCTCTGACACAAATGAGTCCTCAGAAGTTATTACTTAAAGTAGTCAAAGTAGGTTTTAATCTAGCACTTTAAAATGGAACTGCAGCTTGGGTTTGTCTTGAATAGCTTAAATTTGAAAATGAAGCAGGAATTACATTAAAAATATTTATGAGCTGTCTCTGCAGAAGTGAATAATGGGCCAGCTTACACAGTCTTTCTAAAAGTGACTTTCATAGAATCATAGAATCATTTAGGTTGGAAAAGGCCTTTAAGGTCATAAAATCCAACCGTTAACCCAGCACTGCCAAGTCCAGCACTACATCATGTCCCTAAGCACCACGTCTTTTAAATACCTCCAGGGCTGGTGACTCAACCACTTCCCTGGGCAGCCTCTTCCAATGCCTGACAACCCTTTTGGTGAAGAAATTTTTTCTAATATCCAATCTAAACCTCCCCTGGCACAACTTGAGGCCATTTTCTCTTGTCACTTGGGAGAAGAGACTCTCTCCAACCTCCTTTCAAGTAGTTCTAGAAAGTGATAAGGTCTCCCCTGACCCTCCATTTCTCCAGGCTAAACACCCCCAGTTCCCTTAGCCACTCCTCACAGGACTTGTGCTCCAGACCCTTCACCAGCTCCGTTGCCCTTCTCTGGACATGCTCCAGCACCTCAATGTCTTTCTTGTAGTGAGGGGCCCAAAACTGAACACAGTACTTGAGGTGCAGCCTCACCAGTGCTGAGTACAAGGGGACAATCACTTCCCTAGTTCTGCTGGCCACACTGTTCCTGATAGAAGCCAGAATACTATTTGCCTTTTGGCTTTGAGCAGTCATGGTCTTCCACAAATTCAACTTGACTGCAGTTTCCAACGTACAAAGTACATATATCTCCAAAAACCTCTTGACATTTTTGCTTGGAAGAAAAATAACTGTTCTGAAAAAGAGGCTGTTAAGCTTTTAACAGCAGTTGCTTAGTCCAAAACCTCCTAAGAGCAAAGGTTAGTGGTGGCATGTTATGATGCAGAGCAAATTTCTCCCCACAGCTCAATGTAGTGGTAGATGTAGGTGTCTAGACAAGTGGGCTGCATCTACATAGTAAAATATTTACTGTGGCTTTACCAAATTGTAATCCACACAGGATTGGGAGCTTGATGTGGAGATGCCCAAAGACAAAAATATCTGAGTTTGTCTTCAGAGGATATTTACATGTGAAGTCTACTTTCTTCAAACCCTCACAGACTTTGCATCACCTTAAAACTTTTGAAAAGTTGGTGGTATTTGGATCAAGCCTTTTTATTTGGGCTACTTTCTATTTTCAGTAACTTAAATAAATATTTAACTCTAGTACAGCCTGAGACACAGTTATGAAGGGACAGCTACCACAAAGTGGCCACATTATAGGTGCTCACAGAAAATTGCTATTGCTTTCATTGTGCATTCACATTTAAATGAAGGTAATCTACTGGGCTGAACTGGAGTCTCTCTCAAAGTGTCATCACAGGGTTATGACTGGTCTGAAGTCCTGACTATCTCTGAATCAGAGCAGAGTCCAGCTCTGGTCCTTGGCTTCCTGGGGCCTTTCTGGGGCTTTTTCCAGTTCTCTCCTAATGTATACATGCACCAGGATGAACATAAAGCAGTTCTCTTTCCAGAAGTTAAATGTAAGGACATAAGCTTTTCGGATTTTCTGTGATATTGTAAGTACTGGAGGATTTGTTGTGCTCATGGATAAAGACTACCAGTTGGATTTGGTACTCACCCCATTAATCATCAACAGGATCAATCCGTTGTCTGTAGGTGTTCGAACTTCTATGTCAAACCGAGTCACCTGGCTGAATCTTCCCCTTCTCTCAATGTTTCTTGCCAAGGCATAGCCAGAGCCATCAAAGAAATAGCTCACAGCCCGGCTCTGAGTGAAAGCCAACTTATTTCTATGAAAAAAACAAGAAGGGAAGCAATATTTGGCATATCCGTGTTTGAATTTGGGGAAATTTAAAAGCCTCTACAAGTTAAAATACTTCCTTGAAATAATTGTTGTGAATTGCTGCTTCTTCCCGGCAGCGGTGAGACTGATGACTTTTGCTTTCAAATTCTTTCTGGCCATATTTTTCTGAAAAATAATGTGTAGCTTTGAAGGTGTGTCTAATTCCTTCATCGTTAGATTGTGCTTTTGTCCTGCGCTGTATGTAGGGAACAGGAAAATTCTTTGCTCATCCTTGTGAAGTGGCAGGCCCACAGCACCTCCTCCTTACAAGGATACACATACATTTCTATTAAGAGCTTGCCCTGTTTGTGCCAAAACCCATCTCTGAGGCCTTTAACTGAGCACGAGCTCTGCTTTCCACACGCTCTCCACATGTACTGTCCTGGAGAGCAGCAGCTTGAGCTCCCTGTGGGAATGGCATGGGAAGCAATCGTTTGCTCTGTCCCAACATTTGTTCCCATAGAGAGCTGCAAGTTTCTCTTCTGTTCTTTGGTATAGAGAGATTCTACGGTTGCTGCCTGTTGTCTGCACAAAATGCCCACCATGTCTGTGCTAAAGGAACGCGGCGGTTGGTGTTCACGTCTCCTTCAGGGGCCGCACGTCCCAGTTGGCGAATGGCTTATCTGAGGAATCTTTGCTGTGGGTCTAAGAGTGTATGGCAGAGAGAGAACTCCCGTACGGGCTTTGTGAGCTGGGGGTAGGAATGTGCCCCAGTTTACCAGGCCCGCTGGAGCTAACTGGCCATGGCTGTGTCACTGGCAGCAACAGGGTTCTGGACAGGAGCAGCCCTGTCCTAGGCAAGCAGCATGGGTGAGGAGGGAGCCTGGAGCACGCCCTAACAAACACGGCCGTGCGGACACACTCTGTTGCCCTCCTGAAAGCAGGAGCAAGTTGTGAGAGAGTTCATGGAGACACAGCAAAGATATAATTTTAACTTGTTAATGCGGCTAGGAGTTAAAAGTGGCCAAGTTCCTTCTGGGTAACTCAATATTGCCTTCACATTTGTACTCTGAAGCAGGAACGCACCACCGGGAGTGGCACTGCCTACAGCCCGGAGCAGCAGTGCCGTGGGACTGTCCCCTACCTGGCACAAGGTGGCGATGTGGCGGTGTCGATGTTATAGACGTGCTTGAAGTTGTACAGGCTGATCACGTCGTCGTTCAGGGTCGCCAGTTCCAGGCAGCCGAGGAAGCCAGGTAAGTTTAAGCTAGGAGGGAGCTGTGCAGAGGGCAAGGAAAAGGAGGAGGGTCACGCTCTTTGTGAGGGTATCATGAGAACGTTTGTGCCCGGGGTCAGTTTTGTCTCTGTGCTCTTCACATGGTGAAACAAATGGGGTGATGCTACCTTGGAATGATCTTTGCTGTCCTTATCATCATATGGCCCTTGTGCTGTAAGTTAGAGCAGAGCACACCAATGTTCTCACAGAGGGAACAGACCAGGTGAGACAACTGCAGACAGACTTCTGTCGTAGTGTTGAAAGTAGCACACACAGAAAAGAGTTAGATTTGACTAATCACTGATCTTGCTCAATGTATTTGCATCTCTCAATAGATATGCCACGTCTGATGTAGAGACATCCTTCCCTACCAGATAAACAACTTGCTACCCCGATGAAACAGAGAAATGAGAGAGCACTTTAAACCCAGGAGACCTGGATTCAAACTTGGCACCAGTGGCTAATCTTCAGTAGGTGTTATTTCCAACAGTTAGCAGGATATAGAAACTCCGTCTTTTAACAAAGGTCACTGCAAATGGAATTTAAAAAGCTGCATTGGTGAGGGGAAAAAATACAAAAGAATAAAGCTGACAGAGCTAGTGAATCATTCTTTTAGTATTAAAATACTCTGCCTTGTGGAACAGGTGTGATATTAATAACACCTCTTGTACTTCAGAGTCTGATCACTGCCAGTAACTTTTCTTCGGCTTCTCATTATTTCCATTTTGCTTCTGATATAATACTAATGGTAATACAGCAATGCAGAATATGTGTAGCTGTAAGAGAAAATGAGATTCTTGTCTGCAGCACAGATATATTTTGTAAGTTGTTTCCTTTTTTCCTTTGTTTCTTCTGCTATTCTGTTAAATTATGTAAAGTATGAGACACAACTATGATCAAGTGTTACATTTCATATTTACAAAATATATAATAGGGAAGCAAAGGAAAAAGCCATAAGCAAATAAGTCTGTATGTTAATAAATGAAAATGTGAGGTGTCCATTCCTAAGGGAGAAGAGACTCATATTCTTATAAAATAATTCCATGAATCCTTTCCTTCCCATGCCCCTTCTTATTTTCATTCACTTTTCTCCTTTCCTTTCTTCTGTCCTATTGGAGCAGACCTGAAGGATTCATTTCCTGGATTACTTTTTTTTTTTTTTTTTTTTTTTTTTTTTTTTGGGTGTGTGTGCAACTATTATTGTCTTAAGTTCTATTCCCAGGCAATTTGCACCTGGGGCTCAGTAATCTAAAATTCAAACTGTGGCATATATCTAGTAATCACAGCAGTGCAAAAGCTCAGGAATACATAAATATATTGAGTTAATCTTTGTTTTTATATTGTCAAGAGGGCTGCTTGTAAAACAGTAGTTGGATGTTTTTAGCACCTACTACAGTTAGCTTGAAGAATTTAGCGTTCTTTAAAGTCTTTCTAAGTATGTTTTCATTCAGTCATGTAATTTTCATAGCCAAGATAATGCATAACAACTTCTAAATCCAAAAAAGAGGACCTGGTATATACACAGAAGCAGGTAAGGGAGGTGCTAATTCATGCTGGCTGTGTTGAGATGGGTGCTGCTCACTAGGAACTAGTCTGAAGCAACTGTCTCACACAGGTCCTCGGACATGTTTTGCACAGGCAAGTCTTCATGCTGTTGTAAGGCTGGATTTGAACCAATGATCACTTAAACTCAAACAAAACATTGTATTACTAGTTTGCCACACTGTCCTAATATTAGTAATACATTACTTATCATTTTTGTGGCAGCTGTAAAAGAGAAGTTGTAAGCATCAAACTCATTAGCACTGGAAAAAACTGGTAGCTTGCAAACTTTGTTAAGCTGAGCTAATAGGTCTTAATTTATATGTACTACATTATGGCCAGCAAACTTTTGTCTTATTACATTTCAGAAAAATTTAACGACAGCTAACAGGAATCTGATTGTCTGACTCTATGAGATGATATGCTAGGGAAAGCAGTTTTCACCATGGCTGGAATATGGAGTCCTAGGCTGATAAATGATTAACCAAGGACATTTTATTTATAACTATTCATGTGTTTAAAGAGAAGCCCAGAAAATAGGTTTGCATTATTTAAGTCTGAATATAGAATATTTGACCAACCTTGAAGCCTGGCGGGACTCCGCCAACGTAGAAAACAGTATTTTCAGGTTCCAAATTCAGGAGAGAGCCAGGACCGAGAACTTCTCCCTTTTTGATGAACTTCTCATCAGCTGTGCTGCTAAGGCTTGGCACAGTTAAAAACATTTTGCCATGTCTTCCAATCCTGTAGAAGGGCATTGTAAGAGAAGAGTTTTGTGTTTGCTGGACTTAAAAAAGAACAAGCAAGCCTCCAACTCCAGGAAGGGTTTTTATTTCCTCACTAGAAGACTGATACCCTGGCAGGAAAAAAGGGGGAAACTACAGACACCTTATCTTCCCCCCTGTGACCTCTTGGATCGTGGCTCTCTAAAGGCAGAGAGTTTCCATTTATTTCAGCAGAAGTAGTGTCAGGCACTGAAGGCTCCTGATAAGCAGTTCTGTCCCAGCCTTTTCTGCTTTTTTGTTTCCTTTTTTCTCTTAACTGTTTGGTTTTGGGGAAATGTACATTGGCACTTTACCTCTCTATTTTGATGATGCTGAAATAAGAAGGCCAGGTGCTGACTGGCTTGGCGTCCAGAGGTATCTCCACATCTTGGCCTCCCAGATTATAAATGTACACAAGGTTGTCATTTTTAATTGCAAGACCAATGTAATTTTTTGCCTAAAACACCAATGGAGAAGGATGTCAGAGCTGCAGTATTGAAACAATTTAATGCAGAACATTAGTAAAGGGTGGGCTATGATAGACTAAATGACACTTTTAAATATGAGTAATAAACAGATGTTTCATTCTCTAATTACTTTCCTCCACCAGACAGAACAGCACAGAGAAGCATCTGATATTTTACCTCATATTAACTTTGACTGAGGTAAATACAAGGTCATGAGGTGTCTACTAGCCGTAAATTGGTAATGTTTAACGGGAAGCCTTTTGTCGGTATTTAGTGTGCAGCATCATACGTAGGAAATAGGAAGAAATATTTGTCTACAATCTAGGTATTATGCTGCAATTAAATATTCTGCCAACAGGGATTTATCTTGATTTATATTCAGTAGACATTCTTTTTTAGAAAAACAAAAAGAAAAGCCTGTCTCTTTACTCTTCCCAACTAACAGCTTTCCAGAATTATACCTGGCTTGTGAGGTGTGACTTTTCTTCTCCTAGGAACCACAGTTTAATGAATGATTTTTCATAACACTGAAGAGGGTGAGGGTGTGTGCCCTTTCTGGATGTTTCATAGCAGTGGCGTACAGAGTGTACAACAACAGCACAAGCCACAGGCAAAGACACCTGCTTATCTTGAGGGCCTCTGACCTTGGAGGTTTGGAATTGACACTGTCAGCACCATAAACCTGGTTGAAACGTGGCCCACAAAAGCCAGGCAAGTGACATTAACTGCGTCATAGCACCTCAGTACTGGCAGCGTAGATGGCAAGTATGGCTCACCGCAGTGACAATCACAGCAGCACGCTGCACAGACAGTCTAATTCGCTTCTCAGAGAGAATCCTTCATTGTTTGGGGTGAGAAGTTTCAAGGACAGGGGTCTTGGGAACCCTCACTCTTTGCTTGTCACAAAATCAATGACAGTCATATAGTAGACACCTCTTATTTTGAAACATGGAGCAGTAGTGAGAGAAAAACCAAGGGCAAATAAACTTCAAACTTTTTTTTTTTTTACTATATATAAAATAACTGTGTTATTCTCTTACATTTTTGTTTCCGAGGTACAAAATAAATCTGTCTGGAGATGCTGCCAGTTGCGGGTTGTCTTTCTGAAGCTTTATATACAAGCTCATGGAAGTGAAAGATTTCAGTTCCTCCACGTTGATCTTTGGATTGACTTCAACAGCTGATTGGCCTCCAAACATCATAGAAACTTGGACCTGCAGTTGCAAATGTGCTGTGTGAGACACGTCATTGCTGCCTGGGGGCATCACTTAAGGTAAATGTGCAACATTACTTAGCCAGCAGCCTCGCTTACTGCAAGAGTGGAGTTGGCACCTACGTATGTGCCATGCAAAATTCTATGTTTATGACAATCACTTTTGGAAGACACAGTAAAGAAGATGAAGGGAATTAATTTTAAAATTAATTAAAGTACCTAATTAACTGTGCTTAAGCATATTCATAAAGTAAATTAAATTTCAGTGGGACATAGATGTGTGCTTAGTTGAATCAGGGCTACATCATTATGTATGGCACATAATGAAATTCTTACATAGCTATAAAACTTCTACTCATAATTTATTTCTTTGCTTTGGGAGTAGTATGACCAATTTTCTGTTCGTGAGTAATCCTGTTATATTACTGAAGTTACAGTAATACATCTGAGATGCTAATAAAATTTTTAAACATGTTCATTTTAGTTCTAAATGCCCTCAACATAACTGAAATAATGTTTTCAAGTTTAATCACAATATGCCTGACTGACAAAATACATCTAAAGAGCAGTCAAGCACCGCAGACATACTAACTGAATTTTGCATTTCTTTTTTTGAAGTAATGTATGTGGACAGCATATTCCAGCATTGTGAACATACAATAATGCACTGAATTTTTTATTTCTCTGAATTAATTCCAATATACTGTTTTAATTTTTGACCTCAGTGTTCTTGTTACAGAAAAATCCCTCATAATTTATGTATGATAATGAAAGTATTTTTTGCTATTAAATATGCATGAGCTAAAGATTCTCCTACCCTGCAGAAAATTAATCCAAAAGACAAAAAGAAATACTGTCATCTCAGAAAAGTTTGCATTAAATTGCTGTAATTACTACTGCTTGTAACTAATGTTTCTAGCTGAGTAATGACCTATTAGCTTTAACTTTAAATGGTTTTGCTGTTGTGGCCAACTTCAACACTGTGCCAATTACTTAATTAAAGTTGCTACTGCAGTATGAATACCATGGTAATGTTAATTGCTTGAAATAGCAACTGTAAAGATCTTAATGACTTCCACTCTTTTTTTATCCAGTTGCTGGGAGGATATAATGTCAAGGACTGGGCTTCTGACATAGCCCACGAAAATGGAGCTCCTAGTAAGATGCATTAGATGATTAGCACTAGTAACCAAATGTCCCATCCAAAAGTTTTACCTTGCTTGCTACACTCCTGGTTTGAGCAATTAACTCTCTGATCCTGTGAATGCTGGAAGAAATATTGTTTTCTGGTGCCTTCTGTTCAACTCTGCGCAGTTTGTCCAGGAGTTGCGGGAAGACTTCTGTAAGTTTCTTCACTGCAGTTAGAGAAGAAGCAACAGCTTGGGTTTTTTTTTCTTCTTTGTAACACTGATTTTGCACCAGGAAAATTCGTCCTTACCCTCTTAGGTTAACTAACCTACCTCCTCCTGCTTTAAGAATGTGTTTTAACTGTGGTGTGTGAAAGGCAGTGGTTTCCGAAAGGGTAAAAGGGTAAAGGGTAAAAAATAAATGTTAAACCCAATTTTACAGACTTGGTAACTGGAGCAGAATGAGTATTTGTTCAGCGTTTCACTGGGTATCTGTGGCTGACCTGGGAACAGCATCTAGGAGCAGATGATCATGATCTAGGTTCATGATCTCTTCAAATTCATTTTAGGGGAGATGAATAGGTCACTCAGCTCTCAGCTGTGCATCTTTCCCAAAGGTTACCACTTAGAGCGCAGCAAAAGCTACACCGATGATGTGTCTGAGTGTGGTTCACAGCCCACTCTGCTAACAGAAACACTGCTGCTTTCAGGCTGTGGTAACAGGCCTGTGCTGTACAAGAGTCGAAAACCTTAGCTGATGATGCATGTGCACCTAACCTGTGCTTGCTACCTGCCCCAGCCCTTGTGAGTGGTAACCTTTTCAGCTTTCCTGCCCACATCTGCCAGGGGTCATGAGTCAGAGTCCTGGACCTTTGGTCTTTCACTGCTGTGTCTTCTGGTACGTGTGCAAGTAGGATTGTTATCAAAGGGAAATATGGGTGCTTTGTTGTGTTTAAAGGAAGAAAAATCCTTTCCCAGAATGATAAGCAGCAGAAAAACTATTGAGAAAGAAAAATAACTACCCCTAATTATAATTCAATTTCATCACATCAGATTCCAATGACATGCTGCCCTTTGAAGGATATTTACACATCACATCATTTTTCCTCTTTAATTAGACATAGGTAGAACTAGCTGAGTATAATGAAATAGGATTTTAGCCACAAGCTACATGCACATAAGAAAGATCCAGTATTTGTAGTTAATTTTTAATGACATGGATTCACTATAAAGGTTAAGACCAGATTTGTAAGGTTTGCAATTATATTTTAAGGGTTGTCAGCTTGCGTTTGCCTGCTCTTGTGTTCTTCCCCTCATATTTTTACACTTGTCTGAGAAGATGGCAGAGAGGCAGGTAGAGAAGCTAATCAGATGTACTGAGGTTGTATAGAAGGGAAAGAAAGGAGGAGAAGCCACCAGTCACTTTTCTGTGCTTTCAGTTCTGTATTGACCAAAAACTGAAGCAGGTCTCAGCCTTGCTCAGAGCAACACGGAGTATGAGAAGATCCCATAGAGTCCTACAACTCCTGCGTCTCTTTGGATAGAGTGAAAAGCTATATTTGCCACAGACCTGCCCTCTCTCTGCTTGGCTTTTTTCACTTGTGTTCCAAAATCTTTTCTCTTGTGTTCCAAAATCAAGTGCAAGCTTTATTTAAAGCAATACAGACATGCCAGCTTAGAGGCTTCAGGTGCCACGGTAGTGTTATTGGCATGATGATCAAGTGTTTTGGCATTTCAGGCACCCATCTCAACATTTTTTGTGTCTTTCTTTTGAACTTTAATGGGCATTTCTTCTGCCAGATACACGTCTTCTGGCAACATGAACAGCTGATCTGAAAGCATTCCACCATGGCCTGGCATGTCTACATCTGTCTTCCCAGGCTGTGGATCACAGTCACATCTGACTGGAGCACTACCCATGCCAGACTCCTGTGTAGCACTGATCTGTCTTCTCAGCTATTTCCACCTGGTATTTACGGCAAAAAAATCATCGTGTCGTAAACCAAAAAAACCAGAAAATGCTTTCAGACAAAAAATGCTATGAAAGAGCTGTCTCCACAAATGTAGTAGGCCACACGTTGCTCTAGTTTGCATTTTAACATCTCTCAGATTGTTAGTTTGTGGTCAGCAGACCCTCCAGGTACTCTGATACAATCAGAATCCTTTCCAAGTGACTCCCTACCCACTATCACACAGAAGACATTTTCGCCAGGCGCATCGCACAGGAGTTGCGTTGTTCTTTACAACTCATGGTGCAGGTATCATGCATACCTTTTTGGGAGCATAACTGACTAGGAGAGTTGGACCATCTTAGGTCTATCCTCTCTTATGGAGCCTCTCAAACACTACTGGAAATATTTATTACAGTATAAGAACTAGTATGAGCAGATTTTTAAAATCCTGAATGCCAGCTGACATTTTGAACATGAAGAACCAAATGCAGTTTCTGTTGCTGCTCTATATACTAAACTGGAACAGGTAAAGGTTAAATGTAAATCAAATATAAAAGTGCATAAAAACAATAACCTTCATGTGTAAGCTATAGCAGACTGTTTGTCTTAGATGTTTTTTCTTATACCATTCCCTCCCTGGATGCCAATCATACCCACATTTACGTTATCTTAAATGGGAGTTGGAGCCCATAGCCCACAGCCTAAACTGAGCACCCTGGTGATCAAAAACATTTTATAGCAATGCAATAGAACTACTGTTATATTAACTACACCCTTATGCAACTCTAGCTAGAGTGAGCTCACCCATTCCCAGAAGAAGTAGCTCAGTGTTTCATGTATGAAAAGCTCAGACAAATGTGAGTTACCTCCAGTTCTGGAGCCAGAAGCAGGGATATTTAATAGTACTGAATTTCTTCTTGTGGAGGGATCCTCTTTTGTACCAGTTCTAGGAAGCACTCACTTTACCAAACATAGTAGTGCGAGGTTCTTATCCATTCCTGAATTCTGGAAATAACATGGCCCTTGGGTTTCCCTGGTCTAGAGGGAGAGTATGGTTTTGGGGCACTAGAAGCAATGTTGGGTTTGATACCATAACACCGTCTGCAGCAAAATGACATGCAAGTTGCAAAGCTCCTTACAGAAGGAGCAGGGATTTGGGGCAGTAGGTCTGGGATAGAGACTTTCTGGAGATAGTGTCAATAGAGTTATGGACCTTCTCTGAGGCACTTTCAGGAGGCCAGACATCACTGAACAGTGCTGCAGGTATGGTACATATCATCAAACGTATGCAGGAAATTTCTTGTTCTGGATTTCTAGCTTCCCTAGCATGAATAACCTGGGATTAGTGAACCTCGTGACCAGAGCCAGGAATATATTCAGCAATCAATAGGGGTGCTTGTCAGTGATCTTTTATTCTGAATATTTTCACTTCTAGGTTGATTCTTTTCTTTCCTAATTGTTCCTTTTCTTTCTTTCACCAGTCACTTCATCTTCACTCTCCCTGCCTCTTAAAATGTCAACTCAATTTGAATTTTCCAGCCTTCCTCAGTTTTTCTTTTGTCTTTTTATCTACCTTAAATTTTTCATAACAAATCTTCCAATTTTTACTCTACTCTTCCTCCTGATAATAAAAGTGGAATTAATGTGATGTTTACAAGCTTTTCCAGCAATCATCCTGCTTAAATATTATATTTCCTCCCTAATCCTTGTTGCCCCTTTTGTTTAGACTACACACTCATCAAGTCAGGGACCATTTTTCCTCCATGTTTGTACTACTGAGGACAAAAGGGCCCTGTTTTGAAATGCCTCCCAATATTAAAAAAAAAAAACAAACTGAACCACCAATCATAACAACAGGAATTATTTAAACAAGCTGTCTACTCTTCAGTCTGACCTTGGTACCCTGATAAAATGACTTAAAAGGCAAGAAGACTTCATCTCTTAAGGGTTTAAGTAAATTTTGGAAATTCCCAAGTATCCAAAAGTTTTAAAGTAGAGTCAAGTCTCTAGACAACTGCTATTTTTTCAAATGTTTTCATGGATGTTAAATGCTAGAAGATTGTATGCTATGAATAACGATCCATGCCACATGATGTGGTGATGATTCCCTGACCTTTTAGTGCTAAGGAATGGCAAAATTCAGGTCAGCATACCTGCATCCCCAGCTGAATGCACAGCACTGTCATACGCCGCTGAATTGTGCTGGAAGTCTTGCAGGTTCTGAGACCACAGCCTCACGTTCTCATCCATGGGGGTCGTAGCCTGTGTTACTGTCATGGTATCACTTACAGCCTCTGCAGTCTTCAGTTTAGCTTCCTCCAAACGCTGTCTGGCCTCCACTACAAAATACATAGGGGATGAGAAGAAATTAACTCTTTTGTAGGTTCAGACGAGCTACAACCAGTACTTAGAAAGTGGTGAGGCTAAGTGGATTTTACCTTCTGCAGAATGGGGACCTAACCTTGCTTGGTTGTTTTTTTCTTTATTTCTACAGGGAATATTCAAAACTTCATGAATATGAAGTCTACAGTTAAATTAATTCTTAAAATGTAATAAATTCTCATTTCCATTCTACGTTGTTAGAGATTTCTGGTGTGCTTGGATTTTGATGGGTGTGATATAAACAAAGAACATGGAAGAGAGATGAAAAAATACATAGTTTTTCTTCAAGTTTTTGAAACAAAATACACATATTTGTGGAATATTTTTCATGAAAGTTATTTTTGAAGGAGAGAAACCCAAGACACAGAATTGGATTTGTTTTTTCATACCTGGCATTTTGGGGTTTTAATTTTTTTTGTGTTACTAACTACTGTATTTGTAAATCCTGTGGCATTTTGCATATGATAGTGCCTTGGCAGTGAAACCCAGCCATTTTTAGCTGAAGTTAGTAAAGAAATCTTGACCATGTCAACTTTGTACACTCTCAGGTATAGTTGCTGGATGCTCTATGATGTCTCTTTTCTGAAAAACGAGGGTGAGATTTTGTCAGTCAAGACTGCCAGTAATTACCTTCGAACTACTCTACTTGCCAGGTCTGATGTATATGTGAATTAGATTTTGACAATCAGTACAATAAATCCACAGACCTGTAGATCCTCCATGCCCTGAAAAGATTAAGAGTAACATGTGAGAGGACAACTGTAGTAAGGAGGATCAAGAAGAACATTAATAATTCCAGGTGGAAAACCATATAATTTCCTTACGAATGTGTTGTAGCTGGATGTTTGCTGTCTAGGTCTTATAGTTTCAAATTCCTTTAGGCCTTCCTGGGACTGAAATCTTAATACAACTTCATAGACCATATGTAAAGATAAAATATGCTCTTAAATGTATGTATAGAAAGCATCATAAAGATGAAGTTCCTCTTACAACCTGGCTCTGCTGATTGCATTTTTGTGATGGCTTTCATCAGCTGGCTTCGCAGAGCATTCAATCTGGCAAGAGTGCCATTAACATGCTGGCTAGTGTCTGCAATGTTTAAATCATTACCTGTGGGGAGAAAATAGGAGGTAGAGTTGAGTGGCATCGAAGTGGCATTTAAAAAAGTACATTTCATTCTGTGGAGGTAAGTTATTACGCATTAAGTACACCATAGGGAGTACACTATAGCCTCTTTTAGTATAAGGCATACTAGCACTCTTGATTTCACATAATCTAAAGGAAAGAGCAACCTTGTGGCTCCCAGCCACTATTTGCTTGCCCCAGGACTTCTTAGAAAAGTCTTGAGACCTCAAGAGTATTCAGTCAGTACTATCTCTCTGCTTCTACCAGAAATGCTGAGAATATCTGCAACAAGTATATAGGAAAAGTTTTAAGAAACTCAAAAGATCCTGAAAAATGGAAGAGGTAATTTCTGTAATATTCAAGTTTTCTTTCATTTTCTGTGAAAAAAGGCCAAAATCCTTTAACATTTGTTATTATCCTTCACTGGTGAAATCCAGCCTTCTGAACACTTCAACTGCTCTGAATTGATTTCAGTTGAACTACTTGACTGAGTATTTGCCTCTGACCAACTGTTTGCAGGATCACATATTTAAACAGTAGTTGTATCTGAAACGGTCCTTTTGTGAATGAAATAAAGTTTCAGCATCTGGCAGGATGGCAACACACAAACTACTCAACTTTGCCTGTGGCCTTTTCAAGTACTTTTTGGGCAACTTCGGTCAGTACACTATTCTGTTACAGCAGTACTTCTGCCTTAGTAACATGCTTTTGAAATTAGTTTTACTGTATATGCTTATAAACTGGCTGGGAAAGTAGAAAGTATGTATATTTACTGTATTCTGCTGTCTGTTGTAGCTCCATGGCTCGGTTGAGTAGTTCTTTGCTTTTACGTTTGTGGTAAATGATCTGAGTATCGATTCCAACAGCAGCCTGCAAGTATGTTCCAAAAAAAGAAAGTCAGAATAATACTTACCAAATGTTCCTCTTCGTTGTGTTTAATTGTGGACAACATATTGCTTCATATAACTGCAAAGTTCCTGCAGTTTCATTTGCTTTGTTAGCATTTAAGATTGGCAGTTAGATTAGAAAAAAAAGTCTGAAAAGCAAAATCTTCTGTAGATTACAGTTAAAGTTTAGAGAAATGCATGCTTTTCCAGACAACACCACTGAATAAGATGCAGAAATCACAGAAGTTCTCTTAATTTATCAACTCCAGTCTGGTCAATGTGATGCTCATGGTACATACTAGGAGTGGTGAGTGTTCATTTCTACCGTCCTTACAGATGGGTGATGGACAGCTGCACTGCTTAGGGAGCTGCCTTGCAGTCCCCAGTAGTGTGCTGGAAGCAGAGCACTGGAATCAAAATCCCACAGCTCCCTGGGGTTCAGGCCCTGTAATCTAACCAAATCCACTTGCTATCCCACTAATAAATAACTGTTAAGTAGCATGTATAGGTTAGAAACTATATCGGTGCAAAAATACCTGTAAAATATTTTAGAACAGCAAGGCCAGAGAGAAAATTAGCATCCTCATACCTGCACTGAGCGTATGAGTGGGCTATTGGCCCCATTTTTAATTGACTTTCTATGAGAAACAGTGATACTTCTGTTGGATGTTTTGACCACCGTTCCTGCTACATGGTGCTGTGTGGAGTAGGAGGACTCAAGAGCTAAATGCCAGCTCAGGTTCCTCAGGGCTAGGGAGTTGTCTGGACTTTCAAGGAAATGCCTCAGTTTGAGTGACAGCGCAGAGCAGCATCAGCCTGTTCTTAGAGACAGAAGAACCTGTTACATCTTTTCGAATGCCAGGGGACTTTAGGCGGGCAGAATAATTAACCGCTTCGGATTTAATTCAGGAAACAGTAGATGAAGCAAAATGTGTAGTGAGAAGTTCAGTGTTGACAGTTAAGCTGAATCTCGTTTCTTCTTTATATTTACGTGTCCAAAGTCTCTGAAGCATTGCAAAGTAAAAGCTGATATTATGAAAATTACGTACGTCATTGACCCGGTTTGTTGTGTTCAGTGCCAGCAATGCAGCTTCATTAGCTTCTTCAATATAACTGGCAATGTTTTCATACACATTTGAAGCATTTACTGCCCTTTGTACCAACCCATTTGTATCAACACCATGCAAATTCCTGTTAAAAAAAAGAGTAAGAGGAGGAAGAAACCAAACTGAATCAAAGCAGTGTCAAATGGATTAATTTTCTTAACATTCTGTGAATTCTGACTACATAATCATGGGCATAAATATACTCAGTCTAAGTTGTACTCTCTTTATTGTGCGTGACCATTTATGGCAATCTGAAGCAAACAAAAACTATGTGGATAGAAGGTACTTCCCAGTGGTTTAACTCTGGAAATTTTGCCCTTAACGCCTATGTAAGCAACAACAAGTGACTACTGAGCTTTTATCTTTTTAAATCTCGTTTAGATATCCCATAAATTAACAGAATTACATCTATCAGTTGTCCTTCTTTATGAATAACTCCTGGCCATGAATGGAAGGACCTGTGTGAGCAGGACAGCTGTATACTAGCCTGTTTATATTTTCCAAAAGTAGGTGAGAAAAGGGGGAGGATCACATGAAAAACTGCCCATGATCATGAAACTTTGCAGAGAGTTAGAGCTTTGCTGGCATGATAGAGCTTGATTTGCATATTTGCATATTAGGTGATAACCGATCTTCTGGGGAGATTCCAAACAGCAATTGGTTTAGGACTCAACCTTCAGCTGTTAGAAACTTTGAATAAATATTTTAAAAGTATTTTTGTGATAAACAATTCGGAGTATATGTTAGACATAGACTCTAAAAATATATATATATACATGTGTGTATTCACTTCAAAGGGTTTGCACACTGAGGGCCTATTAAGTTTCCAGATTCAGTGTTGTTGCAAGAATTTCCTGCTATATTCCCCCAAGACAAAAGAAACTCTGCCAAATAAAAGCCTACCAGGCTTATAAAGCAAACCCATAAAACCAAAATTGATTTGAAGACAGACTCAATTTTTTGAAGGATTATAGTTTCACTGCAGGACAATCTTCTAAACAAATAAAAAAGTCAGCACATTTCCATCTCTATATTTTGTAATTATTTCTGTTTGCTTTCTATTAAATTCCTAATGTGTTGGACTTGGTAGTAATTTTAAAATTATTTTGGTAAGGGATAAAGTATAGCCATATGGGGTATTTTCTTTGCAGTGATTCTGCTGCCCCCAGTTAGCTGATCTCAGACTGAACATACTGTTTGTTTTTTAGGCTGTCTCGTTTGTGTGGCATTACAGAAGAGAGTTTCAGATGTCAGCTTTATACAACTGTATAAAAGAAAACCATCTGTTATTTTTTTTCTCTGTTTTAATCCCCTATCTAGGACATACTAATATTAAGAAGCAACTGGTATTTAGATAATATGCTTGAAGAGCAGTTTTAAGTTTATCTTCAAAAAAATATGTCCATGGAGTTACTTAAGGTAGAAATTGGTGAAATATTTAAGAATTCATTTGCAGCAGTGATTTTTCCATGGGTAGTCCCAGTTGCAAATAAAGCCATATTTTAGATCTTTCTAAATGTGGTTGTTTTTTTTTTTTTTTGTAAAATGGGGTAAGTTGATGAATTTAGTATCTTCCAGCAAAATAGGAAGACTTAGAGTAAGGTTTTGATGTTGCAGTGGGCCGGTTTCATTGGAACAAAACGAGTATCAGAACTACTCCACCTGTAAAACATTTCTTGAAGAAAAATTACCCCAAGGCCCATTTTTTGGCCCATAAGACTAAATATTTTTTAATGTGAATGAACTCACTGATATGTTTCTGCAAACCCCATTTAATCTGCCCGTATTATTTTACTTTTTAGTAGTCTGTCTTTGCCATTCTCTTGCTGTGAGAAGAGAAGAACATGCCAAATTAGAACGGGGAGAATGTCACGCAAGATTGTTTGTACTTTGAAAAGATTAATAGATTTTGCTTAGCTCAACTTCAGCTGTTCCCTCTGGACAAATTAGAATGGGGAGAATGTCACGCAAGATATATGTTTGTTTGTACTTTGAAAAGATTAATAGATTTTGCTTAGCTCAACTTCAGCTGTTCCCTCTGGACCTTGACAGCTCCTTCCATACATGACTTAACAGTGATTTGTTTAGTGCCTATTTACAGACAGCATATCCAATGTCACCGTGTTTCTGCTTGTCTTTTAGTTCATTCAGCTGTTCCATCAGTAGCAAGTGTATGAACAGAGTCTGCTGAAGTTAAATTTTACCAGTCCAGCTCATCAGCAAGTCTTCTTAGGTTGTGTGCATGATGCATAGCCTTTTCTACCAAATCATCATCAAACAGAGACAGATTGGCTAGCTTTTCTTGCAACTCCTTTTTCGCTCCATCTATTTCTGCGTAGAACCCTGACACATTCTGAACAAAATATGGAAGGAAGGAAGGTACATGAAAATTGTTAAAATCAAGTCTATATTGTGATCATGGTATTTTACCTTTTATATTATTATAATGTTGTTGGTTTATATTTGCTTGATGTTATATTTTTAACAGCTATAAAAAAGAGGAAAGATCAGAAAGAGTCTGTCCCGTGAATGTCAGTATGGCAAGACAAATGCAGGAAGATTCAAATAACACATTCAGATAAAATTCAGCAAAAATTCCAGGAATCCCTTAAAAAGATATTAGAGATGTATAAGAAAGACACATACATCTGAAGAAAGACAGCTGAGAAATGTCTTATCACCGTTTATGTTTGCTCGGGAATGGTGCCACTAAGCAGTCTTTCAGAGTGAAGTGCTAATAGGTGAAGTAATTAAACCAGATCTTTGCAAAAACTCCCTCATTGTGGTTCTTCTTAAATTGGGAGGTGAAACCCATAATTTTTAATTTCTCACAACACCTTGTCTCATTCAAAACACTGGATAGTTGTCCACAGTTCCAAAAGAAGGTTTCTGTAAGACAGTGTGTTTATGTATGTTTCACACTCTGGCAGTGTCTGGTTTTAACACTGATATCTGGGATCTTTAGGCTTCTCCTATGGTCAATTAAGGCATGAGAAAGATAATTTAGCATATAGTACAGCCTGTTACTAGAGCATCTCTTGACAGCTGCTTTTTATGAAATGATTGAGAACTCTACAGCAAAATCCTTCATTCAGCTCTGCCTACAGTAAGGTGTTCTTATAATTATTTTTCTGAGGCAGTAAAATGTAATTACAGGGCTTTTGATCCAGGAAAATCTACATGTTTTTGGGGGAATATTCACTAGTATTTAGTTGAAGCAGTATAAAAGAAGAGATGTTTTTATTTAGTTGTCTAAAACCATGACTTTTAAAAAGCTCAAAAAATCAGGGCACCATTTAAACAAGTCACTAAGGTACTTACCTTTATTACCTCACTTAATTCAGAGCTGACCTTTTGTGGTCCTGCCAAAATAGTTGTGGCACTTAGCAGAATGCTGTTCACTTCATCTATTTGCTCTTTTATTTTCTCATGTTCTTTCTAAAAAAAAAAAAGGAAAAAAAAATTAAATCACATCCAAACCCAAAAGTTTTTCATGAATTGCAAAAATACAGTGTTACCATTTTGTCATGTCATTAAAGTTAATTCAAAAGATGAAGTGCTAAACTAGATACATTTTAGACAAATTTGAAGTTTAGCTTTTCCCCAGACATCGCTAATATCTGCATATTATAACATCTCCTTGAATTTTCTCGTCTCTGTGAAAGAAATGTAGTTTTTATTTATGCAAATTAATTTCATTTTATATTACAGCATAAGCAATTACAGGAATGAAGCATTATTCAGTGCACTGCCAGCAGAGACAAATTAAATATGTAGACTAGGTTTTTTTCTGTAGTTTTTGTAAATCTACAGTACAGATATCTCTTTTCCTTGTACACAGTAAAACTAACGTGAACAATTTCTTTGTACAGCCTCTGCCTTCATTGTGAGGAATAATGAGGATCCAAGTGGTTAAAAACAGCAAACAATTGCGACTACACACTTCAGGCTTTGCTTCATAAATGTGAGATGAGCTGCAGCTCGGCACTGTAATTATGAAACAACAGCACAACAGAAGAGGCTGTGTATACAAGGATCCCAAGCTGCTTGTAGAATTCACAAGAACAGCACGCCTGAGTTCTCTGTTGAATTATTAGACCTTCCACATCAGCATGAACTTCTAGTGCCACAAATTTCAAGAGCTCAAAACTCAGCCCACTGATGCTATGAAACCCAATGGTTGGCCTGAATTTGCAAGATCATTCTCCAGATCACAAGACTGCTCCCTAAGCTTCTCTCCTCCAGAATCCAAACCATTTCAGCCGTTGAAATGAAAACAGTTTGCTTTAAGTGGTCCTAAACTCCTCTCTTTGTCATGTTCTTCCTTGCTGAAAAAATACATTATGAGAAAAATTTAGGTGGGACATTCTGGTTTTGCATCCCTTAATGGAAACTGAAGAAAACAGAAAGGGTCAAGAAACTTCTGGGAGGGGAAAAAGCAGTCTTTTTGTATGGCTGATGGATTATGTACTTTTCTGGGATAAGAGACCTGAAAATTCGATTTCCTCATCAGCCAGATGGGACTTGAACCTAATACTACCACTTAAGGGCAAACATGCCCCCCTTCCATGCTACAGGGGACAGGTCTCCTCTGAGCTCTCCTCTGGAGTGATTACTTGGCTCAAAATACCGAAATTGTTCATTTGAATGGAGCTCAAGGGAAAACTGCGGTAGCCTTTTAGCTAGGTTGTTCACCCAGCAAGTAGGAAACCCAGTTTCAAGGTATCTGTTGTGGAGCAGCTATAGAAGGGATTTGTGCTTGATGATGCAAGCATCTGCTCTTCCTAAAATAGTGTAGATACATTCTGTTTAAGGAAGACCAGAGACAAGGTTCGGATGAGACAGTATGAATGCACTCAGCCCAGGGCACGAATGCAGTACGAAGACTTCATAAATAATTGTTTTCATAGAATATAATTACTTTCGTGAGCATGAAGTCCTTCCACATTATAGATCGGCACATAATAGGTGAAACAATGCCACCACAATATTTATAGCAGCCATGCTACATGGAATTATAAGCTTCTTGGGTTTTGTTGTAATACGTTTTCCTAGTTTAGGCATTAGTATCCATCTTTTCCTTGGCCTGCTGAGACTTGGCATTTATGGTCACTCCCTGAATAAATAAAAGTACGTTGCACTTCCACAACTTGTTTCTTAGAACTGGAGAGTCAAACTCATGATGCTGAGTGGTCCAAGAATTTTTTTTTTTCTGTGCGATGATTGCACACAATCTAAATTGTGTGCAATCTACTATTTTAAGCACTGGCAGAGATGGAGTGTTCACAGGGAGCAGTTATGATAAGTGTACTGCATAATACCTCGCTCTTTTGAAGATTGGCTGTGTTTTCCTTATTTATATCCTCTGTTTGTATAACATAGTCAAGCGCCTGGTCTAATGCCTCCTCCAGGTCTGACAGCTTCAAATCCTGTTTGCTGAGCTGCTCCAGCACATCAGAGACGAGAGATCTGGTGTCATTGTACTTCTCGTGAAACTCTTCAACTTGCTGTAGCACTGAGAGAAAATTCAGAGGGCACTGATGAATACAAAGGTTGGATTTCTGACAAAACTTTCCTATGCAGCAATTTCTGTTGCTGTTACTCAGGGGGGACAGTAAAACACATTTGTTAAAAGCTCACTTGAGAGATCGTATACCTAGATTTTATTTTTCCCTCCTCTTTTTAACCCCATAAACTCCCCCTCTCAAGTAGCTTTTCCTAAAAGAAGCTAGGTTTGGCTTTCCTTGCTTGTTTGTCTCTTATTGTCACAGCTAACCAGGCTACTATGGAGAAGCCAGTCCTTCTGTCCTGGGGCTCTGGCTCATGCTCGTGGAACTGTGAGAAGCGAATCTGTCGCTCTTTCCCATGCCAGCAGTTCTTCTCTCTGCTGGTTTGCTGTCCCCATGGCAGAGGTGGCAGGGAGGAAGGAAGATATTCGCATGAGCAACCCCAGCCCTGGCACGACCCTTCCTAAGGAGCTATCGCTGATGTGCTGCAGTGCATGGGCACACAGAAACACACACGTTTTTCTGCCCATTCTGCTGTGGGGACAGCAAGGAGCAGAGACTTGGAGCCTGCATTTGGGAGCAGCAGCATCATCACACCAGTTGGTGCTCGCCCTCCCCGGGGCTCAGCAGTACCTCCAGATCTGCCCAGCCCGAGCCAGCTGTGCATCGACATGTGGGTGAATGGAAAACAGACTTAAAACTCACACTCCTCCGCTGCATTTTCCTCCTTGTCTGCAAGTTGCCTCTGATTAGTGAAAGGCTTGCGGCGTTTGATCTCCCTCAGCATCTCCTCAGCCACACTCAGCTTCTGGGCAATTTCTTCAGGGCTCAGCTCTTGCTGAATTGCGTAGTATTTCATCTTGCTGCTTATTTCTGTGGGAAAAAGGAACAGATGGTCAATCCAGCATGGCTACACAGAAGTAAATACTGTGGAGTCCTTTTACTTTTGTGAATCCAGACCATGCTGATGACATAAAAAAGCTTTAATTGACTTCCAACTCTATAGCAGTTAATTATTATGTTCAATACAGTCTTAAAATTAAACCTGTAAATAAATCACACTTTCTGGCATATGTGGGGGTGCCATCAGAAGAGGATGAGATTAAGCAGGCATGGGTAGTGTGCATTATTTGGCTTGGCAGTTCTTATAGGCTGGGATCATCATTTTATTCTGAGTTCTGTGGAGTGTAGCATGCTGGGGTTTTTATCCGGAATCATGGTTTCTATGTGCTGCTGCAAAAATGTTATTTTTATTGAATAGCAACAACGACAAGGAGACTGTAGTAACCTTTTTTTCCATGTGAAGAAGTCTGAGGCACCGTAAAGCGGTAACATATGGCTTCTGGCCTGATACTGCCTAGCTGGTTTGGAGATAGATACTATTTCAAGGTTTTGGTGTCAGTTCAAGAAACAGTGTTGGATCACTGCAGCTGAGATTGAGTTTACCCACCCCCAGTGTGGGCATTACGAAGTTTACCCACTCCTCATTCCCTGGACCCCAGCACCAACCACCTCCTCTTTTATGCCCTGCGATGTGAGTAGCTTTGGCTTGTGTTCATCCCTACTTTTGTGGATAACCAGAGCTGGCAAAGACAGCGCTATGCATCTGTAAGATTTTGGTAAAAATAGATGTGTAATTGAGGCACAACTAATTCTTTGGCAGTGTCTCTGTATGCAGTTTCTGGCTGGCTCCTGAGCTCATTAGTGAAGCATTAAAGGCTCATACTGAGCAGTAACTGGTTGCCACCAGCCGCTCGATGTATTTCTTTTTTCTTTTCATTCTGGCACGTCTGTGTGCGTATGTGCTGGATTCAGCCAGGAA
>NW_010227220.1:0-3778 GCF_000690775.1 Eurypyga helias
ACTCTTTCCTGACTGAATCCAGCAAGTAGAAAGTAGCAAGAAGAAAAGGTGTTGTGGATGCGTGCATTTTTGTGATAGATCAAAACGCTGATGGTGACTCTGACTGGCTTGCAAATTGTCACAGTTTATTTATTATACACCAGTAATGTCAAGAAAATTTCTTTATGAAAAGTACTGGGTTTGAAATAAACTTTAATGGACATATTTTAAACATGCATTGTGTACAATGAATTTCCAGACAATTATTATCAGCATCTTAAAGTATTTTATGGTTATTATAAAATCATGGACTCAAAGAATCATTAAGGTCAGAAAAGACCTTTTTGCAATGTCTATAAAGGTTTTCTTAACCCTATAGTTAAACAAAAAGTATTAGCTTTAATGAAAAAATATCAATAAACCTTAAATATTTGACAAAAAATATGCAACTATATTGCAGCTGATTGTGCTTTATCAGTAAATTTAAAGATCATAGTCACATACCACATCACACCTCTTAATGACTTTTAAGTGTTAAATGAAAGTTGTGCTCCTACTGAAATTTATTTTTTATTTATATAATTATTCTTATTTCCCAAATATAATGAAGTGGCTGCTTCTGGAAATTTCATGGCTTAGAGAGAGAATGAACATTTTGATCTCAGCATGAGAACCATGTGCAATCTAATACCACATTTTAATTTTTTTTTTCTTTTTCCCCCAAACACTTACTTTTCTGTGGCTAATCTCTCAATAAAAATTAAAAGGACTATGTAAGATCAAATGCATATTTTCTCTAGCAGTGGGTTTTATGATAGTTTTTGAGTATAATATTTGAGTGAGATTTTTCTCTAGTCAAAAATTCCTTATCACTGACCAGCAGAAGAACACATATTCTAACTTATGGATTTTCAGGTTTTTTCTGGTTCACTCCAAGAGAAACTTATAGCCACCAGAGTAGAAAATAACTTAAAGGAAAAAAAAGAAAAAAATATTAAGAAAACCTACAAAACCCCCACACATTTGAGCAAGTGTAATGATTAAAGCAAACCAGTAACTAAGTTTTTCATGTTATAAAGCAATATATGTGCAAGCAGATAGCTTTCTGCTATCTTTCTCAGCCACCCTACCCGTCAACCTAATGATAGGAGTATGATATACAGAATTTAAGCTTCTCACTGTTTCCTGAACATGCAGTCCTCTTTTCACAGTCTTTCTTCTTATTCAGACTCCATACTATACAGCACTTTTTATTGCCAGTCTCACCTCTGACATTACATGTCATCTCTTAAACATAAAAGCAAAATAATCCGTGAGACTATGAATAATACAAATCAAAACAAATAAAAATCATGGTGTTGTTGGTTTTTTTTTTTTTCTCTATGCTCTGAATATTAGAACTTCTATCATGTTTATTTAAAAACTAATTTCCATTTTCTATCGCCTGTCTTCTCTTTTTCTGGAGCTTTATTGACAGCTGCCTGTATTTCTAAATCTTTACGACCTCTTAATTTTATAGATTTCACTAGAAGACACTTTTAGTCAGGTAAAGTTCAATTAAAATGTACTCTGCTCTTCTCTGTATCTCTGAAGTGATGACAGGACATCACATGTTTTGCACTTGTAAAAATAACTCATCATTGGGAATTCAAACACCTGAGAGAGAAATCTATTAATTTTCTGTTCTAGGGTAAAGTTGAACATTATGTACTTCACGTGAACTAACATATATGTATACCAACTCTCAATATTCTTGTAAATATTTTAAAGATGTTATTTATTCTAAGTCCACTTGTTTTATACTACTGCCTGACACTACATTGCCAGCTCCTTCTAAATAAAAGTGGAAGCAATAACACATATTCAATTAATTTTGAGAAACAAACATTTCTCCTATTCTAACCTAGATATCATCTTGGGGTAGATCTCCAACTTTTAATTTGTTAAAATGATTAGATGAAACTTATGTATTGCTTAACTATATTCCCAACATACACGATACTGGAGCACAATGTGATATCAAAGGAGTTGTAATATAACAAAGGGATGTGTGGTTTCATTTTAAATTAATGTATAAAAAAAATATTTTGAAATTATGGTTATGTCACATGATAAAGACACAATTTAACTAATTGATCTGGAAAACTACAATTGTATCCATATTCTTACCAGCTTATACTTAGGTTAGGAAGGATAAAACTACAGTGAAATGCTAATATAATATAGGACTGAAGACACTTTTTATCTGGGAATGCTGGAGCTTGATTCACTCTAACGTAATTGAAGGAGCAGATAGACAACCTATAGAAGTTCAGTCAGCATGATGGTATAGGGAGGCAGAGTCCAGAGTCCTAGCTGTTAGAACTGACCACTGTTGTCGTAGACTATAAGGTCACTAATATAAGCACCACCAGTACATGCTCTGAATACATCCCATAATATTGTCTTCATTCTATGACTTCAACTATAAAGCTACTATCAAAGGACTACATTCCCTAAGATCTCCTTATGCATTTTGTGTCCTTCATGATTAAGAAGCAAACTTCCCCTTTCTAGTGGTTCTGCCTCCAATTCTCACTAGATTTTCGATTTATTGTGTTCCCATTTTCTCTGCATATTTCATGCTCTAGCAGAGACAAGGTCTTAGGTTATATAGCAATGAAAGTGAAATGGAAAGAATATTAGACACAATTACCATGTGACTAATGAGGTACAGGTGCACCAAATTTTAGGACTCGAGCTTTTGGAAGACAAACCTAATTTAAGTGTCCATCTTCCCTAGGGTTCAATGGACAAGAAATTCAGCAATATATTGACAACTAAGATTTCTCCAAATGGAAAAGCAGACAATTTCCGTTATATGTGTACCTGCCTTATCTCCTTGTATTACATATAACATTACCCAGCAAACGGGAGACCCTGATGATAAATACTCCTAAACCTCACTGTATTTGTAACACTCGCCCAAAATAAACTCTTAGTGAAATTCAAGACTGCTTTGTCACCCAGCTCTGCTGACTTCTCTTCACTTTCCTCCTTCATTAAACTTCAAAGTAGTCCATCTTCAGAAAGGGATTCAGATGATGTTCAGTTTTCTTGAGCTTTGAAATGGTCACTATATTCTATAGGTATGACAACCTTAAGATTTGAATTTATCTATTTAAAAATAATAAATAAAGATAAAATACAGTATTATATGGCTGATACAGCAGTTAGATGAGCTGACGGAGGATGCACAAGTATTTACCCCATATGGGGGTTACGAGTGCCTACGGTCTTGTCTTTTGAGATTCTGGTTCCATGATAAAAATGCTAGTAACATATTTGTCGGATATTTCATTAGTTTGGTATGTGAATTAATCATCCTTATGTCTTACATTTCCTTATATGTAGGGAATAGGAGGAAAGGGCTACTATCAGAGTAGTAATTTAGCTCTTGAGCATAAACTGGTACTCTGAATTTCTCCTTTGAAAAGTCTTTTTGTCTTTACTGACTACGGAACACAGAAACTTAAGTTCCACATCAGAATCCATCCCCTAACTCACAAGACACACAAGCACTGCGTGGTCTTGAGGTGATTAATCATGGCTATGTGGAGGCTTGTATGTGGGTATCCAGGCCTTATGTTTCAGGGAAACCCTCGGGCACTGGCTTAGAATATATTTTACTCTCTACAATGCCTGACAGAAATTACATTCATCCTCCTGGGAACCACAGGTTTCCAGAACAGACAGAAGCTGGGTTTTCTGCCTTTCAATCCTTATGCATATGTGTATTTTATGTATATATATTTATATA
>NW_010227221.1:0-16584 GCF_000690775.1 Eurypyga helias
CCTGATGCCGGGGTGTGCGTGCCTGGCGTCGAGTCCGAGAGCGAAATCCGTACAACTGGGCTTCTCTTTTGTCTCCCGTGTTTAAAGCGCTGATGGCACGCGGGTGCCTTCGTGCCCAGGGTCTGCCAGGGGCCCCCTTGGCAAAGCTTTAATCCCCGATTAGCTCCATCGCTGAAGCGGGCATCCTCTCGCACGTTTATTTTGGGTGGGGTGGGTCTTTTTTATGGTCACCGTTGCGTGGCAGAGTGGGGTCTGATGCATAGGAATAGATGCTTTGGACCTGAAACGTACTTTTCCTCCAGTCTCCTCCTGTGAATTCTCAGTTTTCCTGGGGGAGTGGTTTAAAGAGTCATACAAATAAATAGGAATAGTTTCTTAGGTTTTAAAACTTAATTTCTTCCTATGTTTACGTGTAGATAAGAGATTTATCTTTCCTTTGAACGCCTATTTTTCAGCAAAGGAACAAACTGCTTAACATTCTGTTTTGGTGTGTCGTGTCCCCCCGTCCCTGCCCCCCCTTTAGCGGGTTTCTGTGGTAGTACATTTCTCTGCGTTATTTGAAGTTGCACGTTTCTCCCGGTCGTGTTCATCCCGTCTTTTATTTCTTTTGGTTTTGCCTGCCACCTTGTACGGTACCTTTTCTTCCGTTGGGATTTAGTTTATCTTTATTAGATACCTTTATATGTTGCTTTTTGCCTAATAGGGGTGTTTCTCCTTTTTTTTTCTCCCTAGGTGTTGGTGACTTCACAGTCATTTAGGGGTTTGATTTTGCGGAAGCAGAGACACGAGGATCGAGTCTGTTTTACATAGAAAGCTCCAGTTCTTAAGCAGTACTTCTCCCCCCCCCTCCCCCCCCTTCCCATCCCTGGTCCCTCGTGGGGAGGACAATTTGGGAATTACTTTAACAGTCATTTGCTCCCCCTTTTGCCCTTCAGAAACCCATCTTGGTCCCCGAGGCATCTGCTAGGTATTGCCTGTTACAGGACCAGAGAACGTTATCATCATCCCTCGCTTGCTTTGGGAGCTTCGGTAATACCCTTCCCTCCGTTAGAGTGCAGAGAGGCATCCAGAAGACTTCCTTGCCACCCTTTTTGGTTAGGAGAGGATCCGGGAAAAGGGGTACCTAGGAAGACACGTGACCTCGTTAAGGGAGCCAGAACTGAAGCAGCACTTGGCACGCTGAAGGAAGCACCCATCTTTGGTATCTTTTTCCGTCTTCCACTCCTTCCTCACCAAACTGCTGGTAAGTCTCTGCAGCCCATTCATTCATACAGTGCATGATTCCCATCCCCCACTCCAAGCGCTGGGAGAAGCACGCACAGAGACTGGGGTGGGGGAAGGGAGGAGGGAAAACTGGCTGTAGGCAGGGATGGGGAGAAGAGGGGTGTATTGTACCACATTGCAGGGGAACCTGGGCAGAGGTGGAGGAACCTCTCTTCGGAAAAGCGGCTGATGTGGGAGGAAACGCATGTTTTTGTGCGTGCGCACCCGTGCAAATCGCTGCCAGGGTAGAGGGGGCTGGAAAAACTGGGAGCCTGTTGTGGGAAAAAAATTTCCAGGACCCAAGCAGAAGGATAGCTGGCACTGACCAGTGTCGGGCTCGCGTCGCGGAGGGGGAAGAGAAAGGATTATTGGGTGGAGATGAAGAGCTGGGGTGTGTGAGTGAGGAATGTGATCACCTACTTGCAAGCATGAACACTGAGGAGGAACGACAGGGTGGGGAGTGTGGATGTCTGCCTTTTAGAGGGAATTGCGCCTGGAAGGATTGCCGCTAGCATCCTTAACGTTACTCAGTGCAAAGGTGGGGACAAGCAGATGAAAGCCATCGCAGGGAGTGCAGTTGCTGGTCTGCGGGGGTGGGGGGGTTGTTCTGGGAATGAATGGTAATGGTTAATATATTCCCATACCCTTTGACTGTTGCAGTCTACAAATCTCGCAGGGAAAAGAAGGTGAAATACCATGACAGGCTTGCAAAGAGGTGTGCTTTGGGGTTCACCTGCCTGCAGTGACTTCAAATTCTATGGTGCATGAGTAAAGGGCGGATGATAATGCAGCAGCACCGGACAGATTGCACTGCAGCTGATCAGTATATTATATAAAATGCATTTGAATAAATATTTTTTTCAGAGTCTTCAATTTAAAAAGATGTGTTCTTTCCAAAGACTCACAGTTATGTGACAGTCTTAGGAAAACCAGTCTCTGGTAGGTAAGAGAGGAATTTTTCTTGAGGTTGTCCTTAAGCGTCAGCGTGAAGCAGCGGTGTCAGGAATGAGTTGATTCATCTTGGATTTATTTTTCTAAAGCAATTTTAACAAGTGGTTCAAGATGTCAGTTTTTATTTCTGTATATATCACCATGGGTTATATTCATCATCCATACATATTTCCTTCAGGTTTTCTTGAGATGATCTGGTATCTTTGTGTGGAAGAACATTAATTGTGCTTTGTACTTGAAAAACCTGTGAACTGTTTTCAGACCTGCTCTCCCTATGATACAGAAGGTCATATTTCTGGGATGTTTCTGGGATGCTCTCCTATCATTAAGAGGAGTCAGAGACTTCCATGACAGCGTAGGATGGATCATAAGCTGCACTGTATGCTGGAAGACCCTTCGTTAGCTGTTTAACCGGTCTGCTACCTAAGACTGACCATACAATTCAGATCTGTCTTGAGGTGTCTCTTAAAGGAGATAACTTAAAAGCGTCTGCCAACTATTCTTAGGTCTTCAGCGTCTTGAAGTGTGGCCTTCAAAAGAGCGTTCTAGAAAGTGCTGTGGCAGAGACAATTGGTTTATTGGAAGTGTGTACTCAGTTTCAAGCCTTAGCTAATTTATGATAAACAGGAAAGCAAAATACCTTTTCCAACTTGAATAACACTGTTCTGCAAACAAGTATTAAGGGATATGCGTTAATGATAAATACAAAGGTGCAGTGTCATTAGTAGTGAGCTGAGTGCTTGGAGCTATATTTTTCTTCATTCCTGAGTTCCCATGGCAGTCGTGGCTGTCAGTGTCTTTGCTCTTTCCTTCTCACTTCCATGAGATTTTTATTATTATTATCTGAGCTGTAGGGATTAAACATGCCTAGAGGTACGCTAAAACTAAGATTACGTTTTACCTCTCTATTAACTGCTGAAATCCATGGAGTTGTGTTAGCTGCATAGGGTTGGAACTGAGGGTGAGACTCTGAGCCAAGGTGTAAAAAAGAGGTGATTCTGGGAAGGGTTCATGGTAGTAATTGTTCCGCCGGCTTGTTTCCTAGGTCGCACTGTAGTCAATGGGAGTGTGCTACGACATCAGATCACGAGTTGAGCAGTGAGGACAGCTAGATCGTGTTGATTCCTAATGCTACAAAACATGTGGGATTCTATTTGTCATCCCTTTAGGGAAGAAACAACCTAGTCTTACTAATTTACCAGGCCACCGAGTAGTTACATCTCAGAGTAGAAAGGATGCGGAATGATCTCTTTGCGTATTAGATATCTTTTAATGTCACGAGTTTATCAATAATACATAAATTAATTAGGAGATACTAATAATTGGTTTCTTGTTTCAGCTCAGAGGAAAGCAGATCATGATGAAAAAGGGGCTAGTCCATTTTCTCTTGCTTTTGGGTATTGAAGATGGGACAAGGAGTAAATGGACAATGGAGACTAATCTCCTATTCCTGGAGACAGATCTCTCTGTGAAGACACCACCACTTCAAGGGAAAAAGGGTGGTCTTCAGAAGAGATTTCCAGATCTCTAGACAGCTGATCTGATTGGCTGAATTCCCTGTTTTGTCAGTAAAACATACTTCCTTTTGATGTAAAGTAGAAAAGTAGCGCAGTGAATGCTTTTGTTAGAACAGCTGCCTAAGATGTATTACAGATTCAAGGAGTGGAAGAGGAAATACGCTTGCATATGATGGGGAGGGGAGGAAGGTGCCGTGTGAATGCCAGAATAAAGCCTAGTTTAAGCAATACAGGGGTGCCACAACTCAAAGGTGAGGTGAGCATTCAGTTCCTTCTGTAAATTGCTAGCAATCCGTTCCACACAGGATCTTTCTATAGCGGGTGCAGCAGCGATTGCTTGGCTGGTGTGACACAGTTACTTGATTTTTATCATAGAGTTTTTACCTTGATGCCACTCTTCTACCTCTTCCAGACTGTTATATGCAGTTAGGTCTACGATGTTATTTTTCTTTTCATTTCATAGATCTATTTGTTATTGAAAGATTGCACTTACATTGACCATAGTAGCTCTGAGCAAGAACTGCTGGTCATCGTGAAGATGTTGAAACATCTGCTCTTCCCCTTATATATGCTATACTTATTTTGCAGTAGGTGCTGTCACAGATTAGGAAGTATTCCATGCACACCCAGCGTTGTCTGAGGCCGGGTCTTTTAGACTGAAATGGGTGGAGTTAGTTTGCAGGGAAAAAATCGGGAAATCGTATCCAATTTGAGAGCTTAATGCTCTTGTGCATCTGACTGCAAGGCAAGCTTTCCTCCTACAGACCATTTTCTTGAGAATGTGGGAGGGATTGTTAAGATATTTCGGTTAATAGGGTAAATTGCAGGGTTCGTGTTCCTGAGACTTCTTACACAATCAAAATAGAGATTATAAGGAGAGGCTGAAACTGATCAGTAAATTCTGTTTTTAGGAGCAGAATGCTAGTGTGAAAAGGGTACTTCTCCTGGTGGGGAAAAAAAAAGTGGTATTGGGTTGGAGGTCAAGGAACCGCTAGTTAGGATTTCTAGTTTCTGCCTCTGCTGCTTGCTTGTAGCTTGATCTAAAGTGAGTTTCTTATCTTTACCTCCAGGCTTGATGATGTTGCCTGACTGCCTTATGATGAGATGTGAGGCTCTGTATATATGTTTATAAAATATTTTAAGATTTAGGGGAAATGAGACATAGTATTAGGAGGAGGGTGAATACTCATACCCAAGTTATATGCCTCCTGGTTTAATGTCCTAAATGAGATATCGGGATGGCTTTTCTGTATGCTCTAGCTCCTTCCAAATATAGAAGAAAGATGGAGGAAAAAAAAGGATATTCCCTTTTTTTATTTCTTCTTCAACCCTTTGATGATTTTTAGAAACAAAGTGCTGAAATGGTGATCAGGAAGAAATGATGGCACAGTCCCTGTGGGTTTAAGGGGGTGGAGGTGGGGCTGTGTAGAAAAGAGATTTGAGAAAAACGGGAGCAGATCCCTGTTGGCAAAGAAATGATGGGTTAGTAGTGAGCAAAAATGGGGAGAAGGCTGCTGAAGGAAAAAGATTTGTTTCTTTGCACCAGTGTTAGAACCTGTGCTGAGGGGGCAAAAAAACCCCAAAAACCCAAACAGGCTGCAAAATTGTAATGGATTCTGATGGGATTTTTTTGTTTGGTTTCTGTTTTAATCGTACAAAGTCTGTCCAGAATATTTTTCTTACTACTTAATGTTCTGGGGCCGTTTTCTAAAAGGAGGCCTGTTACATACAGCTGCTTTTCAAAATAGAGGCGGTAGGTGGAGCGCTTCGGTTCATGCAAACTGCAGGAATAGCGGTAAATTGACAAAAAGCCTTCTGAACTGTGCCATACCAGTGCCATTTCTGAAAAATAGTTTGTTCCAATTCTTTGTTGAGGATGTTGTCCCAGGAAGTCTTCTCTAAACTATCTCGTAGAGAAATCCATTGGTGAGAAAACCAAAAGTAGGTCAGGATCTGACAGTTGTCAGCCATTGCATGCCCAAGCCTCATCATGCCCTTTCCACTTTCAACAGCTTTGAAAAAAAGAAGAGATTCTCTGAGGTGTCAGGAGATATCCTTTGCAACCTTCCTTACCCATTTTCCTGCAGGGAGCAAATGTTCCTCATCCTGCTTTACCTTGAGCATCTTGACTATTGTCAAGGGCTGGTCTGCATCTGTGATTGCCTTTCCCTAGCTTCTGCTTTCCGTCAGTATGAAGAACTTCAGTCCTTGGCTTTATTGTTGCTCCTGATTTACCAAAACCGTGGGAAAAAAAGTCAGTGTCTTTGCTTGTTGTCTTTATGGTTCTCAGTATCAGGAATAAAAATGCCCATTTAGAATTTTATCTTCTTGAGAAGAAAAAGCTGTACTACTAGAAAAAACTTCGTTTTTAATTGGGAAATAAATCAGCTTGTTCTTACGGTTGTAGCAAAACAAGCCTTTTGCCCAAAGATCTGCTGCAGAAACCTCAACCCAGAGCAGCAGTAAAGCTTAATGAAAATTCTTTGTAATATTAAATGAAAGCAGTTGTATACCTATGGTCTTTCTGCATTTACATTTTCTGCTGACACCAGATCCTGTCATTAGGACTGCCAGGTAAACCTCAGTCTACTTCTGTCCCAGAGTTCAATTCTGTTTGAAACTCACATTAGCTATATTGATGAAAATAATGATTTCTACCTCTTTATTTTAATATGAAAGTTTAAAATGTGTGGCAGAAAACAGTTCCATTTTTGTTCTCCACAATTCTTTTTCCCTACGCCATGCTGCTTCTTGTTTTTCTTGAATGTAAATCAGTAGTCCATTAGCGTACCTGTAATTGTTTTACAGCTTTTAAAATACTTCAGTATACGGGTAAAAATAGTCTTGAGTCCTCTGTATTCAAAGCAAAAGGAACAGTACCTTGCTGTTATTGCTTCTAACATCATTTACATTCTTTAATTTGAACTGGGGTTTTTTATGTTTCCTGGTGCTGAGATTAGTGGTTTTTATGTGCAAAGGTGATTTTATTTTATTATTTTTTTAAATGGAGCAAGAAATAGGGCTAATACTGAGATCCATACCTTGATTTTGCTTTAACTTACATGTATTAATGTTTGTTATTCTTAACATTATGTTGCTGCTCCTTGTTACGTTGTGGGTTTTTTTTTCCCCCTATTAGTATGTTCTGGATAGTACTAAATATATTTCACAGTAGATGTGAAATATTTGTAAGAACATACCAGTCTTGAGATACTTCTCTGGAAAATTCTGTTTTAATGTGTTTCTTCCTTCTGGACTGCTTTTTTAACATAAAGAATTTGTCACACTGTTTTTTTCAATATATGGTGGAAAGGGATACATCAAGTCTGCCATAGTTGTTTTAGCAGTGCCTAGGAGAAGGGCTGAAATACTTCCAATTGTAAGGAATGATCCCAGTCATGAAGTTGAAATTCTGGCCTTCAGAGATGGTTATTCGAACTGCTTTCTGTCCTTGACATTCCTCTTAGTACTGTCGAGAAAGGAGGATGCTAGTGCCACTACCAGTAGCTGTGTCAAGTGTGAACTTCTTGTGGATGAAACTAGTATGAGGACCAAGACCTGATTTTTTTGGATTTGTTTCTGTTGCTACTTCTGTTGCACATGAGGTGTAGACATTATTTTCCCACTTGGAGGTTGGAAGTTGTGCTCCATTGAAAAGGACTGACTTGTGCAGAGGGAGTAGGACTCAGGGCAGTGAGGAACATGAGGACAGGAGCCTATGTACTCTAACAGAGTCTCATCTTCTCCACCATCTAGAAGTTCCATTGAAAGGAGACCTTCAAGGTTGCAAGACAAGTCCAAGATGTGCAGTTCAGTTGCTCCCAGGCTGTGGTTCTTAACAGACCGTCGCATCAGAGAAGACTACCCTCAGCAGGAGATCCTGAGAGCACTGAAGGCCAAGTGCTGTGAAGAGGAACTGGATTTCCGGGCCTTGGTGATGGATGAAGTGGTGCTGACCATTGAGGATGGAAATCTTGGTGAGCTAAGGCTGGGAATGTGCTGAAAGGGTACTTGGAAAAAGATTGTAAAATGTAGCATCTGTCCTCTTTAATAACAAATTCCATGTGTGCCAGACTGCCATACATTGTCTCAGTCATGTAGATGTATGTGATAACGTGTTCTTTAACATTTACGGTGATAATCAAATGTAATTGTTAACTTTGCTAATTTGCACTGGAAATATTTTCACCTTCCCTCTCTACAACAGAGAGGAGGGTTGCTTTAATCTGATTCCAGGGTAAGGACTATAGGACCTCCAAATGAAGAAGAAATCAGAGTTTCATTTTGGCATAGGTAGTTGAAGTTTGTGGATCATATTTAAGAGTTTCAGTGGGACTTTTTCCTTCTGTCTGTGTTCTGACTCCAAGATAGCATGCACATTTGAAACAAACTAAAACCAAGTCTCAACTTTAGAAATTATGGAGCTAGAGGTAATAATGTGACCTGACTAAAGCATGACGCTGAATGGATGTGTAGTTATGTATATACCAAAAAAGAAAGGTACTGCAACACAAAGTATGTGCATTAGCATAATTTGAACTATTACTTCAATTTACACTGTTTGAAACTAAGTTGTAACATTTATGTTTTGTTTTTCTATTAGCTTAATTTTTCTGTGGTGATTAAAAAGGAAAAGTATGACGTTAAGGTGTATTAAAAATGTTAAGCAAAATGATTCGGTAGGTAGTAAGCTTATGTTATAGGAAGAACGTTAATACCACCAGCGTCAAGCTGTGGAACACTTAATGTTATAATATCTTTTTTCAACTTTTAAATTTGGATTTCTAGAGGGAAGAAGACTGCTGTGTTGTTTGGTACCTTTACCTCTTCCATACGTCAGTCCAAAAAAAAAAAAAAAAAAAAATCACTGGAGGTCTGGGGAAGAATTACGTTTCTGAAAGTTGTATTAGAAAAATTCTGTGTGGGAAGAAAATATGAAAGTACTCTGAGCCATGAAGGAGAGGTTACCATGTGAGCTTAAACCTTGTTCCTTCCTGGGAATCTGTAGGAGGGGAAATCTTATAACTGACTCTGGGAAAGAATTTTGGTCAGAATTTGTACCTTATTGTAGCGTGAATCACTCAAGCATAAAACAAAGGCATGGGAAAACAGTATTTCTGATTCACTATTACTACTTTATTATGTATTTTGTCTTTTTTTTTTTTTTTCCCTGAAGTGTCTATGATTTTTATCAGAGACTTGAAATTCTGTAGGATGTCTTCAAATCAGGGAGACGTCTTGTCAGAAAATCTGAGCATCATACTACCCTGAGCGTGCTGTCCTTCGGACAGCGTGTTCTACAAAGGCAGCCATCCTGGACTGTAGCTGCAGCTTCTGAGATGAATAATCGATCATTCAGTATTTCAGTATTGTTTTTATTTCTTGGTGATGTTTTTTTCTTTCCTGCCTTCTGCCTGTTTTGGAGGGTTAATTATGGCCTTTCTGCCTTCTTCCATTTAATGTCTCCTTATGCTGCATCTATTGCAAGAAGAAATGATGAGGTATGCAAGTTTGAAAACTAATACTGAGAAATGTGTAGTACAAGAATGAGAAAAATTACGGAAATTACTAGAAAGAGAATGCAAAAAAGGAAATGATTTTCATACAAAGTATTCATGCAAAACTGTGTAAATAACTGACATTTTTGAAAAGGAGTGAGATAAGAATGCTGTAAGATTGTGGATAGAATTTTCCTTATAAATAATCTGGACTGGCTAACTGATTTTGTGTGTGTGAATGTGAGGGGTGAGGGAGTTGTGTTATATCAAACAATTAGTAAAAATCTTCCCTCTTAATTTTTCAGTTTTCTTATTTCTAGTGCTTGCCTGCATGTTTTGGTAACAGATTTCTAGTGGAGGGGACAGGCAAAAGTTTTGTGTTTAATTTTCCTCGTTGAAGTCCTCAGCTGGCCTAGAAAAAGATGCCCTGAAACCAAATCCAGGAGATAACGCATTCTGTACCCTTTCTTTTATCTGCTGTTGTGTGAGTGGTCCACATTGAGTAAAATTTTGATGTGATGAAGGGAATGTATCTTCAGGGGATAATAGCCTGCTTTTGATTGAGTAAAATTTTGATGTAGAGGGTGTGATGAAGGGAATGTGTCTTCAGGGGATAATAGCCTGCTTTTGCTTCCAGTTCTACGGTTCCTTGTGTATAAAGTTCAGCAGTACAGGGTGCAAGCTCTGATGGGAACGCATACTATTGAAGGAAGTTGCAATTAGGTTTTCACATATTCCCACTTGTGATTAGACTTTTTTTTTTTTTGGGTCCCTTAAAACCTAGGCAATTTCCTCAGTAAACTCTTAAGATAACGTTAAATTTACAGAGTCAAGTTGGAAATTACAGGATGCTACTTAAAGCTTTAAAAATGTGGCATTTTTGTTGATAATATAATCAGTGATACTTATTTGTGGACTTGCTGCTGTCAGGAACGTGGTTGAAGACTTCAGAGACCAAAAGTTCATCATAGGACGTTAAAAACCTTGAGATGATTTACCTCACAGGGGTAAAGTAGAGTGGAGAAGACAACCTCTAACCTTAGGAAAATTGAGAACAGTGGGATACCTACCAAAACTGAAAGTTGGTCCTTCCACCAATTACGTGGTGTAGTCCTTGACAGTAGAGCACAATGTTGTGTAAATATTGCTGAAAGCCCCAGAGCCAGAGAAATGTGGAAAACTTCTGCGATGCTGAGACTCTCCTCATTCTCTGACACGCGCAGATTTTTTAAGATTTGCCGTGTTTCTGACGGGGTCAAAGAGAGAGGCAGGGTTATTTCAGTAAGCGGATGCAGCACTAGTGATTCCTGGGGGCATTATTCCTGGGGGCTGGATGGGAAGCACGGCAAGCCAACTGGGTACCCTCAGCAGTGCCTGCTGCTTCCTTTTCTTCCGTAGCATCCTAAGCACACCTCCAGCCCCACTACTCCCGACCACATGATGAATCTGCATGCAGCTCAGGAGCCACATCAGGTGCCTCAACACAGTTAAAAATGATTGCAAATGCAAGTTAAGAGATGTAGAATTAAAGTTTTTCCTTTAAGTTTAGAAGGAAACTCTTAAACTGATTTATGCTTAAACTGTTTTGGAAATAGTTCAACAAATACTTTTGGAAAATAACTTGGTTTTGTGTCTTAAGTAAATAAGTGCCTCCTTACCCGAGCTATGCACTCCTGTTTCCATTGTATATTAGCGTAGTACTCTAGATCTTCAAGGCAAAAGCTGAGTTAAAATCAGTGGGAAAGACAACAGTGAATATTTTTCTGCCTCTTTTGGTGGGCTGAAACTGCTGAAACCCTTACTGAAACAGACGGGTACAACGTTGGTGCATAGGAATGGACAAGAATGCATGTATGGAAAAAAACGTGGAGGGAGGTACTGCAGCTGTTCTAATTTAAACTGGCTCACACTGGTGTGGCTGCAGCCTGAGTTTCTTAACAGCTAAATTCTTGCAGCTAAACCGGTCTAATATGATATACTGTGGAATGGAGCAGCTGTGTTCCTCTTGTCCCTTTCCAGCCTTGCTCTTGCTGCTTGCCTTCTCTGAGGACTTCATGTCTCTCTTGGCTTGCTTTCATGTTGTAGCTAAAATAATCTAATTCAAAAAAATTGACTAAATTTCCTGCTCAGTTCCTGGATCTGGCATTGGTGTGAGTTGAGTTGGCTAATCCAATGGAACCCTGACTCCACCCAAATAATTAACAGTTTTCTGTTGGAATAACTTGCTGCATCAACCCATTTTGTAGTCACACAGTGGTTAGCTTTTAGTACATGAGGGCAGGGGAGAGTGGGGTTGCTCTTTTAGGGAATGGCTTGTATTTATGTTGATTTGGTTGTATCTTCAAGGCGTACTTTAATACAGGGGTTTTCTTAGGGTTGGGATGCTTGATAGTGTCAGCTTTAGGATTTTTTTGGTGTTGTGTGCTTCTTTTGAAGCATCTGGTATTTACTGCTGTAAGAAAAGCACTGGATTAGGAAATTAAATGGCTAGTTACCTAATCTAGTTTGGCAATTCCTATATTCATTTGAAATACATAGCAGGTAATTTAACAAAACTCTGCGTGATGTTTTCAGATACACACCTGAAGTCTTAACAGTGAGTCTTGTTAAAACCTAATTTTGAACTATTTAAGTTTGTCAGCACAGTGATATAACAGGCTTGGGGAATTTGAAACCAGAGAAATTAAAGTTTGTGAGCAGGAGCGGGTGAGGTGGGATGGGAGTGGAGCAAGTCCTTAGGGAATAAGCGTGCTATGAGACTTAGTGGACAAGAGACAAAAGATAATTCATGGGTTGACTCTTCTTTCTCAATAGAGCACTCTTGTTGTTCTCACCTGTGTCTAGGGCTTAGCAGTGACCTTCCACAGAGACAAGACACTATACCTGTAGGAAACACAATTCAACAACTCTTTATTGGTGAAGAATGCGCTAGGGAAATTTGGATCTTTCCTTTGTGAAAAGTATATACAAGAACGTCTTAATTAAAATTCTTTGCTATTGCAATAGTAGAAGATGGAGATCACTGAGCCAGCAACTTACCAATTCCTTTATTGTAGCTTTTTAGAACCTACGTATTTTCTGATACTGTCGTATGAAGGAAAATGGTTTTGATGAAAGTTGATTTTGTGAACTTTCGACTATTAAAGATGCTGGAGTGAGTGGAATTGGAGTGTCCTGAAGCATAAAACAGGGTGTGAACTTTTAGTTCCTAAGACTTTCTTGACTTTTAATTTGGGAATGTAAAAGCAAGCAATCAGCCTAAGTGAGGAATAAAATGGACGTAATAGTCATCTGTTCTTAAACAGTAATACTTTGTGCATGGTCAGCTGATTTTCTTAAGTCAGATGGATGATGTCAGGGAACTGATCTCTTGTCTTCATTTTTTCTGCAGAGGAAGTATTTAGAAGATAGATTCTTTTAACTTGGTAAAGGTTGCTGGTGCGCTGGTTTAGGCACCTGGGTTTCCTGTATGGGACTGAAATTTACAGTTTTAGTCACTATTTTCTTGAAGTCTTTAGTCTTGCAAAATCTGATTTTTGTTTCATATGAACTGTTCTTCATTTCTGATTTGATCTGAACTAGTAACAGAGTTGTGATCTTTGAATTTTTTCCTCACACTGGGTTAGATAGCATTGGAAGTAAGCATCGCGGAAAAGGGATATTTGAAAGATTTGTGTAAAAGGGTAAGGTTGGATAACAAACTCCTGCATTTTCAGTGTGATGGTAAGAAAAGCACTCTCTCAGCTGGATCCGTGATGAGGGAGCTTTTACATGTACAAAATGGTTGATACATCAAAATATCAAAACTCTTTAATATTTTTGAATCATCTTTAAGTTGGTTAAGTCTGTCTTCTGTCACCCAATAGGGAACATAATCAGCTCCCCTTCCTGTTGGCTGTTTCAGCTGTCCCCTGGCACTTGTTAGTCCAGCAGTGCACCTTAGCGTAAGAGCTTTTCCTGCAGCGTGCAGCAAATGGCTCTGGGAGTGCTGGAGCAGAGGCAAGTGGCCTTGGCAAGGTGCCTTGTTGAGCACTGCAGAGTTGGCCTGCTTCCTGCTACTAAGAACAGCCGGAGCAGCCATTACTTCCTCTGCAGAGTTGGGAAATTGGTTTGTAATTCAATAGAGCGAGCTGGAGATGAAACTGCATTGTGTGCAAAGGACTGGAAGGCGGTGAGGAGACGTGAAGTGAATTTTGTGGTGTTGAATGTGCTGGGCTCAGAACCACTTCTAACTGTTTCTGATGTTCTTTCATTGTAGAAACTGATCACTTTCCAGTCTGGGTGATGTTAAACCTTATTGAGCCATAAGCATTAGTAGGCAACTGTGGACTATATAAAGGAGATTCTGGGACGTTAGCTGTGTTTAGAGATAGGTGACTCTGAGACCACCCCAATATTAGATGCCTCAAACAAACACATCTCTAGTAGAAAAAGCAGCAATTCAGTAATCTTCCTTGTTATCATAGAAACGTATTTTAATAGCGGTGCATTTCAACAGCTGCCACATGTTTCAGGAAGCATTGTTTCCTTTCAGAACTGTGACACCAAATACAACTTTCTTATGAAGCGTATGGGAAGAAAGGATTATACTATGATGCTGGATGTCCTTGCAGTTTTCTTCCCTACTATCAGGGGTTTCTGTACTTCCGTGAATGATTGCTTGCTATCTTAAGCTGATGCTAAATAACGAAGGCTAGCAGTGAATTTCATCTTCTCAAAATTGTTCCGTTCCTTCAATAAATGTCAGTGTGTCATCAGTGGTGGATATGGGCTCAGTCCCAAGCTATCTTTGCAAGGTGGAAAGGTGGGAATGTTTCTTCATGGAAGTATTTTATTATGGTTATTTCAGAGGGCTGTGTTAAGGACTGAAGTTTTTCACTTGCACGTGTTGTAGAACAGTCAGCAAGGAAAATTAAGACTTGTACAGCACATATCTTGAACATACGTGCATGTCATCATATCTGAAAATGCCAGAAAGCATTGCCAGATTTTTAATTGTTTTGAGAATTCTCAGGAATGGCCATCTGGGGGAGAACCAATATCAAAAAGACAAAAGTGAGATGAAAGAAGTCTTTCCATACATCACAGTCAAGAAATGAAAATTAGCCTCATGTTAAACAAGACAGTCTTTAACTGGCTGGGGCTTTCTGCGTCATTTTTCCGACAATCCCTGTTCTAGGGCTATGTCAACTAGGCAGGTTGTGCTGGCACACTTGTCTGAGCAGTTGGATTGTGAACCAGGTCTGCATGCTGGTGTAGTTTTAAACCAAATCAGCTTCTCCTTGGTGGAGGGTGACCAGCTCAGTCCTCTGAGGCAGGTGGTAACATGACTGCAGACAGTAGTGTGCTGCAGCACTCAGATCAGGAGAGCAAAGTGCGTGTGTTGTGGTATCTCCTGTCACTCACACCCCAAGTATTGATGTGAAAGACTTAACCTGATTGTTGTGGTTTAATCCCAGTCAGCACTTAAGTACCACAGAGCTGCTTGCTCACCTCCCTGCCCCTCCTCCAGTGGAGGAGGAGAATCAGAGGAAAAGGACAAGGAAGCTAATGTATTGAGATAAGAATAATTTAATAATCGAATATAAATTAGTAGAATAGTGATACTAACAATACTAACCATACTACTACTACTATGTAATGAAAATAATACTACCACTACTACTATGCAATAAAAATAATGGAAAATAAAATATATGATAAAATTGCTGACCACTCGCTGACTGATACCTAGCCAAATCCTGAGTAGCTAGAACCAGGACCAGAGGGCCAGAGTCCGAGAGCAATTGCAACAGAGGCAGAAAACCTGAGAGAGAGCTCTTGCCAGAGTCTGAGCGAGCTGCACGAGCAAGCACACCAACGAGAAAAACAACCAACTAACAAACTTTGGTCCCCGAGCACACCCCCAACTTACATACTGGGCATGATGTTCAGTGGAATGAAATACTCTTTGGTCAGTTTGGGTCAGCTGTCTGAACTGAGTCTCCTCCCTGCTGCTTGTAGTCAAAAGGTTTGGAACACAGGTGCTGTATCAGAAGCTGAAAAAGTTGTGGATTGGTACTAACACTCTTTAGCAACAACTAAAAACACCAGTGTTATCAGTGTTCTCAGCACAAACCCAAAACAGACCCTCATACTAGTTACTTTGAAGAAAATTAACTCTGTCCCAGCTAAAACTAGCACACTTCTGAAACTGGCAACCTTGCTTGCTTTACTAGATTTGTGATGAGAAGTGCCCTGTTACCAGTTCTTTAAGCACTGACAGTAACTTTGGTTTCCTCCACCTTTTCTCCAGGTCTAGTTGTTATCCGTTTGTGAATGATGGGCAGTTGATGATGATCCTCAGTGACTGTGAATATGAGAGGCTGGTACTGCAGAGCTTTGTTCAGTGTTGAGGAGAGTCTGCCAGTGTGCAGACTTGTATTTTAACTGATACGGACTTCTAGGAGTGCCAGTGGCCGTGGACAAGTCCCTTTATTTTCTTATTCTTATATACTCTATAAAATACGGTGAAATACTGGTCTCAAGATCACACTTTAATATCTGCCCTTTGCTGTATGAAAAAGGGGCCAAAAAAAAAATGTGTCACTAATGAAACTATCACTCATTTTTTATTTCTTTGTGTTGTAAATAATTAACATTTACAGTGTCACAGAAATCTGTGATGGCGTCTTTTTAATGACTGCTCTTTGAATGGAGGAGCTTACATTATTTCTGTATCTGTTGAAAGATCCATCCATTTTAGGATTAAAAGTGTGATACGGAATTTTACAGTGCCTCTGTAATTGTCAAAAGTTCAGGCAAGCAGAATGTGTTATGTGCTCTGACAACATGTTGTCAGAGAAACCCTGCTAGAATTACAATAATTAACTGCTTTAACTAATAGAAGGCTTTTCCTATCATACAGAAAGATTTTCTTGCTCTGTGCTTCCATATAGTGCAGGTATTGATCTGGGGTCTGGGGACTGCCCCATCCCTGGATGTGTCCAAGGCCAGGCTGGATGAGGCTTGGAGCAACCTGGTCTAGTGGAAGGTGTCCCTGCCCATGGCAGGGGGGTTGGAACTAGATGATCTTTAAGGTCCCTTCCAACCCAAACCATTCTGTGATTCTATGATTCTATGACTGTCTTGCTGTGCTTGTTACTCATCTCGACACATCTGTGAGTAAAGTTTGAGTGCTCCCTCAGTCCGTTTGCAGATGGTACCAAGTTGGGTGAAGTGTTGATCTGCTGGAGGGTAGGAGAGCCCTGCAGAGGGACCTGGACAGGCTGGATCCGTGGGCTGAGGTCACCTGGATGAGGTTCAACAAGGCCAAGTGCCAGCTCCAGCACTTGGGTGACAACAACCCCCGGCAG
>NW_010227222.1:0-8343 GCF_000690775.1 Eurypyga helias
ATATATATACACATATATATATATGGAGTGATATTAAAGGCTGTAATTTACCCCAGTAGGCTAAATGAGGTTAGAACCTTTCCGATACTGCAACCACCTGGCAGAGAGCAGCCTGTGTCCAAATTCTTTTAAACTGCTAACATCTGAAATGCAAAGATTCCTCCTAAACTGGCAATTAGCATGGGCAGGATGCCTTTCTCAAGTTACACCTGGAAGTTGTTTAGGACAACAATAGAGACATAACTTTATGAAAACTTCGTACTAGAAATTCCTGGATTTCAATGTCTAGGAACATTTCCTGGCATTTTAATTTAATGTTGCCAAAGAAATGGCTGAGTTGCTTAATTTGAGTGTACTCATAGCCATGTGGGAAGTGTGTGGCCGTGTACTTAACAGTGTGCTGTATAACATCTCCAAATAGCAAGCGATTCATCCTTTTCATTTGTTAAGAATTGACATTTCTGGTGCTAGAACACAGATCTCTTCTGTGTATATATGAACACACATTCAAAAAAGGAAGGGGGAGTCATTAAGGAATACTTGATGGCTGTGGTGCATGCCTTATTTTAGGTTGTTCAGCAGCAAATGGGATAAAAATTCTTTGCTCCTGCATAAGCCTTCCCATCAGCAAATTAAGAGGAAGGAATGGCTAGGTAATGAAAAATGTTTGGTTGGAAATGTTCAGAAATGAAGTTTAGTAAAACATGTAATAGCGCTAGGTGGTCATAGGTTTATAGGACATATTGATTACCTAATGGCAATAAAAAGAAAAGATCAAGATGTTGCCGACAGGCTGTGATATCTGAGCCAGAGACACTATGATCCATCACTGGTTTGTGAAATCCTGAGAAGGAGAACATAGTTCACTAATAAATCTACAGGGAGGAAAAAGCTCTCGTGATGATGTTGATTTTACCACTCTTTCTTTATGGAAATATATACTGAAGAAAACAAAATGTTGTGCTCAAGAAGACTGTCTGTGTGAAAAAGGAGATAAATCTCAAAAAAAGACTCTCCATTGTAAATATTAGAAATTCTGAAATAATATTTCCCTTTGTCTGAATTTTAGAAACAAGAAACAGCAACTATTTGTGGGTACCTTGGGCAGAGTGAAACATTTCATGGCAACCCACTTTATGCTATAGAAGGCAGCTGTTCATTCATGGCGCTGATGTTCCTGGTTTCCTGGGCTAGCTTGTTCATTTTGATTACAAGACACATTCTCTCTGTTTATGTTTTATTTCTGTGGGACTTATTTGGCACAATGTGCAGAATGTATATGGGACTCACACTATATCATGGTGAAGGCATTCAGGGACTTGTCTTCAGAGGTTAATAGGCAATAAACTGAAATAGGGGTGGCTGGCCTTCCTGACCTTGCAGGCTGCTCGTCAAAACCTTCTTATGCTTGAGGGCTCTGAGATTCATATCATGTCTTGGACTGGTGAGGAAAAATGGAGCTTTCAGGACAGTTCGCAGGAAGGGGGTGCTAGTGGTTCCCTGGAGTGTCACAGCTCCTAGAATAGACCAGGAACGGCCTTAGGACTTTCTGTCTGGTTTCCCCAACAGTTGGGGATCTATTGCCTGTCCCAGCATGGCCGCACTGCTAACCACCGTACAGGAGTCTCACTGCTTGAGGATGAAGTGAGAGTCAAAGGATGACTGTAGTGTAAGAGAAATTTCTGGTTTCATATCTGAAACACTAGGTGAAATTCCCGTATTTTGCTGTATTTTTCCTGTTCGGACCTTTACACAGTAATATATATTACACTCTGTAGAAAGTTCAAAGTAACTAGCTGAACTCTTTGTTACCCTGAACTCTTGATTTTTAAGTGCACAATGGACAACTTCATCCAGAGGCTTTGTGAAACAGAAACTTAAAATGTGGGCTCCGATGCTGATTCCTGTAGTGGATGTGAATGCAAGGAAAAGCTTGATTTGTATTCTTCTTTGACTTACAGAAAAGATAGTGATATTATTCGTGATGTGAAAAAGCTACCACCCTGTTTCTGCTCCCAAAGTGCTCTTGCACTCACAGCCTGACAGAAGACAAGCAGCCTTATTGAGCTAACCTGTATATAAAAGTTGCATAACTTCCTGTGGCCCTTTCACAACTCCCCTGGAAGTAATTCTTAAAGATACAGAACAGTGATTTTAAATACGGTTTGCATAAGGAATCTTTATTGCCTGTTATATTTACACGTCTATCAGGAAACCAGACTATTTTTGTTTGCATCCTCTAGAAAACCAATCCTGTCTTCATTATCCAAGCCATCAGTCCACAGACAAAGGGAGAAACGAGAAACAAATGACTACATCGACACCTAGATCTTTCCTATTTTATCTTGACAGGGTTTCATTTATACGATGGTGTATTTTTCCCTTGCAGCTATTGCCTCCTGTTACTCTTTATGGTAATTGAAGCTGGGCCCAAAAGACCTTAGAGGCTTGTATCTTCTCCTCACATGAGTGACACTTCAGTGATAAACTTGAACTTAAAGTTACTGAGGCGTAACTGAGGGTTCATTTGATAGCTAGTGGTTTTCAGCAGCACTGCAGGACTTCAGGGGCTCAGCGTGAGCGAGATTGTTAATGTCCTGTGAGGGAAAACAATAACACATTTCATTAATGCGTTCATGTGTGAAGCATCCATTAGTGCACTGGAGGTATTAATGACGTTATGCTTTAAACTGACATGTGGGGCATGACAGGAATTGCAAGGTCTGATGAGAACAGATGACAAGATAAGCAAATATTTGAATGGCTTCATTTGCCTGCAGGTCAAACCATGGTGCAGGGGAACTGAGAAAGCTAAAACCTGGGAGAGATTAGTGTTTTCCTAGCATGGAGTGAACCGCAGGAAAGCTCAAGTAAGATTATTTACTAAGTAAATAGAGCGGTCAGTTAAGGGCAATAAATATGTAAAAGGTACAAGTTTAATTATTATTGAGCCTCAGTCATAAATTCTAATTTAATTTGAGTTAAATAGTTAAAGCCACAGCAAAATTCAAGGTATAGATATGCAGACAAACATTTTGCTTGTATGAATATTCTTTATAATTTTAAGTTAATTTCCCTCTTTCTGCCTTCTGTGAGTGTTTAAAATATATAGGCACATAAGCTGCTGACTAAATCAATAAGATTATTGCACTTTTTGATGGAATTGAATTTTGCCATGGGATTTTAATGAACAAGTTTGTCTGCAGGTCAGCAGAAGGTGTTAAAGTTTATTAAATTATTTTTCTTCACTGGTTGTCATGCATGTTGTTTATTTTGCCAGGTTTGAACTATCCGTAAATTAGCAGACAAAGGCCTGTTCCCCTGGTTTGGATCACTGTTGGATTGCTACAGGAGGCTCACAGTGCAAAGGATTTGACAGCTGCAACTCAGCCATCAGATGACAGTAGTGCACATCTCAATGCCATCCAGCATAATTTAACATGAATGATCTGACATACTTGGCAGCTCCTTGAAGAAGGGGGAGGAAAAGGCTACTCTTTCGCTAGCTCTGATTCAGAATGATTTTGTACAACCAGGCTTTTCCTTTTCAGAAGCAGTGACACTCACTAGCCGGCTAATGCAATGAGATTGTGCCTTATGAATATTGCGTTAGTGCTGCTGTGCAAAACCAAAGCCAACAACATTTGCATTGTCAGTCTTCTAGGATTCATGAATAAAAACCTGCATGTTTCACTTAAATATCTTCAACCCACCTTCATCAAATACATGAACACTTCTCCACACCTCACTATTCTCTGATTTTCATCTCATGGTCCAATATAGTGATTTCCCATCCAGGCCTTTGTCTTCATACATTAATCAGTCTTGTAATAATGAAAAAATAAGCAAACATTTCTGACTGTTTTTCACACTGAAATTCTGGGAAGGTTGCTTAGAAGTTTCCATTACATCTGTTGTCACAAATATTCCTTTTTTGAGCTGAAATTTTCCATCCATATACTTTCCATGAAAATATACTTTTGGGAGAGAAGTTGAAACTCAATCTCTTCCATCACCTGGAGTCATGAGGAGGTGGGAAAACATACTTTTTGACAGCATAGTTGCCAATAAGCAAAGATATTGCCAAGAACACTCTGTGTTTTCCTTTTTAATAAACTGCAGATTTATGTGTACAGTTTGGTTGGTTTTATGCTTGTCTTCATAGCAAACTTTCTATGACACAGTATGCTGAAAGACCACAGGTTAACCCTCTTCCACTGGCTAGTCAAATTTGCACCCTTTCTTTTTTTTTTTTTCTTGGCCATTCATCCTTCAAATCTATTTATTTTATGTCTTCCTCAAATGCAGACCCCTTAGAGGAGAAGGAATGGGAATTGGCTGACTGTTATAGTCGATTGGGAAGGGAGTCAGCATTGAGCTTCAGGGAACTAATATTACTCTATTCTTATATAGATACTCTTGTAATGGGACAGTTGGGAGGGAGCTGTGTGAGAATGACTGTAGACTGATCCCTGCTAAACTGGTTTTCAGTGTTCTCCTAAGAGATGCATCAGTTTGGGCTTTGAATGCTGTCTGTTCTTACTCGTAACATTCTCAATTTAATCTCTAAAGATCTAATTTTTTCTTTATAAGACAGGCAGTATTGATTAGAAATCAAAAAAGAAAAAAAAAGAAACAATCCCAAACCAAAAAACCCCCTAAAAACCCAAAACAAAACCCAAAAAACCCCTCCAACTGAAACCCAAAACCACAACCTTCTAGATCTGCCGAGCTGATTTGTTTAATGTATTCATATATCCTTTTCAGGGTCCTCTGCATGTCATGGCCTAAGCTCACCACACAGTTATTTTTTAAATGATTTTGTCTGCTCTAGAAATGGAAATGATTTTGATAAACAGCTGAACTTTTGAATGCTTACTGAGCCTCCAAGCCTTCAGTGATTTTCCTGTTGCTACTGTTGAACTGCTGTCTCTGATGTTGATGATGATCAAGGGTGGTGTCTGATGCTGATGCTGAACATTAAACAGTGAAGACAAGACCCTAAGATAAGGGAAGGCCTTTGAGCACAGAATTATCCCATGGCAACAAAATACCCTATAGTACTTTTTTATAGAAAATGTGACCTTTTTGAAGAGAACATGTCTAGAGGTAAATGACAAAATGCCAGGTCTACTCTTTGCCTTTCATGTCAAAAATGACTGACCAATAAAGAATGGGCAGCTGAAGGATCTGAGGAGCCATAAGCCTATATGGGAAGTAAGTCTAACAAGTTGGAGTTATTACAGGCATACAGATTGTGCTCTATATTTTATGCACAGAGGAACTTAGAGAAATAGAAACCCAAGAGCTTTTTCTGTGTAACTGCAATAAGACGGACACACAAAATTTTTTAAAGGCTGTCTAACGTGAGATCAATGGGTCCAGCCTCAAGGATATAAGCCTGTGCTTCAAAACAATAATGACATAAAATGTGTCCTTTTTATCCATGCTGCATTTCATGGGCTTGATCTCTTACTGTGCTAGTATTACTCTGCTTAAAGTACTCCTTCAGAGGTGAAATCTCATTTGGAAAAAGCTCTACAAGGGTAAAAGTACTTATGGTAAAGTGAGAAGTTTGTGTCTTGGCACTTTACTTGGGAGAAATGGATTAACTGTGTGATTTTCCTGCTTAATAATTTCCAATTTTTTTTTTTCCCACTAGAGATCATAAACATTCAGAAAGGCCCTTTTTTAAACCACAAGAATGTGACATATACTTTCTAGCCTTTGCTTTCACAACTTATAGAGTCAAACTTAAATCTTCCCAGAATGAGTCTTGATTTTTTTATCGTGCAAAGCTGTGGTTTCTTGGAGTGAGAGACTTGTGTCACACTGGATACTTGGAACTGAAGGTGCTATGCATGAGTGACAATTGAGCTGGGTCCCCCAGGTCACTTGCTCTTCTTGGTGGAGTCCTTTAAGCCAACTGCTAAGAAACATAAGGATATATAAATTCAGGACAGGGGAGGGTCTTCAGCAGACTGTATTGAGAGGTGGATGGCAGACAACTGTGAATGCCCTGCCTGGCTGATAGAATGACCTTATTCTTACTATAGTGATTTTACTGTATGACAGGCTCATTGTCCCATCCCAAAACAGGATTTCTTGGTAGAGCCCCTGTAAGGAGGTGTGAGATGCACTGCATATCTAAGGGATTTTTTGTTTTGGTTGGTGGTTGGTTTTTTTTTTCTTTTTTAAGTTGGGTTGTGGGTTTTGTTTTTGGTTTTGTTTTGTGTTTGGGGTTTTTTTTTTTTAGTGGAAGGTGGGATTTAGGAATGTTTGGTTTGCTTCTCAGTGGACTACAGTGACTTTCAAACATCTTGTGAAATTGCAACTATATTGTGCAAAACTTCATTTGGGAAATAGGCTGCCGTGACTCTGCAAATAAGCTGTAACTCCAAATGTGTGGCTCTTCTACACAGCAGTTTTTATGGCCTTTTTTTTCTCTGTACATATTCTGAGTGTCACTTACTAGAATGGACAAGTTTGTCTTGTTTTCTGTGTCAGAGTGCATAAGATGCTGCAGGCATCTTCTCAGAGAACTTTTGGGAACTAATGCAGGAATACTGGAAGGAATCTGAGTAGCAGACAATCTGCAGTGTAAATTTCTTCCACACGGCTGAGCACTAGGAATCATGCTGTTTTAATATCTGCTACAAACTTCTATGTAAACAACTGTTGATTTGAAACTGGTAGCCAGAAGGAGTTTGTCACAAATTGGCTACTCTGTATTTCACTGATTATGACCCACAAATGATGGTCTTTCTTTGTTGATAAAAAGATTTAAGCAAAATTATCTTTCCAATTATTGTAATTTCACATTCTAATCCATGGGCATACTTTGAAAGTATTAAGATAAAGGAAAAGTAGATTAAAATTAACTATTGGGGTTTTTTTGCTATTGATAGTCCACATTTGATACTAGGCCTTTAGGATATTTTATTCATTTATACGTATGTAAGTACATAAGAAAATAGGAAAATGCCTACAATTGCATAAGAATGAAATGGCCTGTCTATATCCTAAAAAAAGTAGGAAAAGAGATGAATTCAGAGAAGAGAGTGTTTGTTGAAACGCATGTTGAAGTAACTCATGGTATAATTAAAAACAAACAAACAAACTAACAAACAAAAAAACCCAAAAAACCCCCAGACCAGCTTGACTCTTCCTGGTGCATTGAAATACTTGAGAAGTTTGAATGGTAGAAATGGTATCTATATGAGCTGGGATCGCAAAGACTTCTTATGCGCTACAAGCAGCATATGTATGTGAGATCAGTATTTCCGTGACTTCATTAGGAAATGCATGAATAATATATAGGATCAAATCTGGCTTTATGACCTTGCTTCTGTCATATATTTTGGAAAATAAGCCCAAGAGAAAGGAGAAGAATGGGGTAGTTAAACAGCCTGTTTTTTGTTGGTGGTTTTCTCTTTTTTTTTTTTTTTTAGGCCAGTTTAGTAAGAGAAAGCATCTGAAATCTAATACAAGAACAGTACAAAGATGCAGACTTTAAGTCTGGTGAAAGGACAAATGTCTGAAGAAAAAGGTAAACAGGTCAAATGAGCAAGCAAACAAATAATTGTTTAACAGACAGCATTTCAAAGTTTACAATTTTTAAAAATTTCTGGAATTTCCTGTCACAATATGTACTATGTCTTTCACACAATTTGTCTGGCAATAAAATGGCAGTGTTTCTGAATACTGTTCTCAAGTACCTTCTAGGAAAAACTAGCAGTTTTGAAGTCTCTGGAATGATACAATTTCTGTGCTTATCCTGCTGTGCCATAGTATATTTTTACTGACAAACATAATAATAAATCAGTAATTCGTGGCATATTTCATTTAGACGCTAATTGCAGTTCTAGCTCATTATTGATATTAATGATCCAGCAACTCTTAACTGTTAAGGGATGAAGTGTGTTGAAATCATGGCCCATGAGCTTGCTACTCTCTTAATAGATTTGAATTAGATTTAGAATGTGCATGCAAATTGGGGCCTAAAAGGAATGGGAGTCTTTCAGCCCTGTTGAATCAGTTCATTTTATTGGAAAGCAATGTGATGTTAATTTGGACGAGTGTTTTGACTGGTAGCTGAGCAGTGTCGTGGGCCTGGGCACTAGGTGTCAGTCTTGGAGCTGACAGGGAGGAGAGGGCTTTGAAAAGCTCCTGTGTGGTTGAGCTTTGGAACACACTACTTTTCTTGTGTATCAGCAAACTGCACTGATTGTTAGTGTAGGCACAAACGTGAGATAAGAAATTAATAATGTGTCTGAAGAAGACCAGTGCTTCTTTCCCAAAGAGTTCCTGTGATGCTTAGATTTTCATTGGGGGAGGGGGGGG
>NW_010227223.1:0-1904 GCF_000690775.1 Eurypyga helias
CTATGATTCTATGTGTATTTATTAAACAAAAGAGCCGAGGCATATCATGGGCAATTCCTTCATTGCACAGTTTGGTCAAGAATGAGGGTCGTGATTTTGGCTGACTTTTGTAAGAACAAATACATTTTGAGATCTGTCAGGGAATGACAAAAAAAGCCTGTATTTGAAGCCCTCAGAAGATGTTCAAGGCTTTGAGTATTTTGGCAGCAGCAAATGAGATGGAACAGAAGTCTTGATCTGCTTGACTGTAGAAAGGCTCTACACAGAGGTCTAGACAGGCTGGACTGATGGGCCAAGGACAGTTGTATGAGTTTCAACAAAGCCAAGTGCTGGGTCCTGCACTTCGGTCACAGCAACCCCAGGCAACACCATGGGCTTGGGGTTGAGTGACTGGAAAGCTGCCTGGCAGAAAAGGATCGGGGAATGTTGGTCGACAGCCAGCTGAACAGGAGTCAACAGTGTACCCTGGTGGCCCAAGAATGCCAATGGCATCCTGGCCTGCATCAGGAAGAGTGTGGCCAGCAGGGCCCTCTGTGCTCGGCACTGGTGAGGCCACACCTCAAATCCTGTGTTCAGTTTTGAGCCCCTCACTACAAGAAGGACACTGAGGTGCTGGAGCATGTCCAGAGAAGGGCAATGGAGCTGGGGAAGGGTCTGGAGCACAAGTCCTGTGAGGACTGGCTGAGGGAACTGGGGTTGTTTAGCCTGGAGAAGAGGAGGCTGAAGGGAGACTTTACGCTCTCTACAACTACTTGAAAAGAAGGTGCAGAGAGGTGAGGGTTGGTCTCTTTCCCCATGTAACAAGCAATAAGACAAGAGGAAATGGCCTCAAGTTGTGCCAGGGGAGGATGGATTGGATATCAGGACAAATTTATTCCCTGAAAGAGGTGTCAGGCATTGGAAAGAGCTGCCCAGGGAAGTGGTTTTGTCACCATCCCTGGAGGTATTTAAAAGATGTGTAGACATGGCACTTAGGAACATGGTTTAATAGTAGACTTGGCAGTGTTAGGTTAACAGTTGGACTAGATGTTCCTAAAGGTCTTAACCAAGTGAAACAATTTTATGATTCTATGAAAAGCAAAATCCAGAACAGTACAAGTCATGCATGCCATGGTAACCTAAAAGCCAGTCCGAAGCAATTCTTTCTCCAAATAAAGCTTTATGTTACACCTCTGTTTGGAGTTTGTTTTGCCCTTTGGTGCGTAATTAAGAGTTCTGGGAGACTTGCCAAGAGACAGAGTTCCCAAGGCAAAAGACTCTTAAGTGTCCAAATGGTCAGAAGAAAAATTCAATAGTGGCAGCTTCTAGACTGGAAAAATTATGTAATCAACTCCAAAAATGGTGGCAGAAGACAGCAAATGAAAGTGCAGTGATCTAAAGGGAGCGGAGGTATTAACAGGTGGCACTTCAAACTGGCAAGATACTGGGGGGGTGGCTGCACTTTTATTTCCTCACAGAATTCTGTTCAGCTGATAATACATTGAAAGCACCAGTCTTCCTGTGATTAGGAAGGCTGCACTTCAAATAGTGCTCAAAGATGCAAATTGTTCCACTGTGCACTGAAGTCGTTGAGTGTCTCTGCACTGTTTTCAGTACAACTTTTGCTTCAGCATGATTCAGACTTTCACTAGCCTAAATTCCTACTCTGGCTTGCATAGATTACCAAGATGCATTGCTGCTTCTAAAAATTGTCCCAGTACATCACAAAAATCTTTGTCCTTCTGATGTCTGTTCCCCAACTTTCCTTAAACACAGGTCCTCTGTAAGCAATATCTATACAAAGTCTACCATTGTACAGACAAGTTTGTGCTGTTAATATGCTCCATGTTGGAGCAGATTAAATATTTTCCCCTTGGTTGGCCTGGCAGAGATAAGGGCAATCTCCAGGCTGAACAAGCCCAATT
>NW_010227224.1:0-2225 GCF_000690775.1 Eurypyga helias
AAAAAAAAAAAATCAATGCACAGAGCTAAGGCAACCTTTCTCAAAACACAGATTTCCTTTTGAAGTGAAACCCAGAACTTGCATATGCCATACTTCATACTTGACAAACTCAAAAGTCATCCCCACAAAACCCTGACTGACTTGAGCCCCAGTCTACTGCAAAGGAGTGGAATGATTGACTCATCGGATCCCTTCCCTTTGCTGGCAGCCAGACAGCCACGCAGCATGTGCTGGCCAGCCTATCACTTCGTGTGTGGCACCAGAGTGGCAACAAGCCTGTGCTTTGTTTTGACACAGAGATGATGAGGAATGGAGCGGAGAGAAAAAAGGGGCCTAACGTAAGGAACGCGTGAGGAAGATGGGGTATTGTGAGTGGGAGATGGCACTACAAGTGCTTGCAATAGACACATCTGTTGTGCAGAAGAGCAGAAAGGAAACTGGAGCGAGGTCTCAGCATGAAAGATATAGAGGTATGATGTGGAGATTGCACTGGAGGTATTATGGAGAGAAAGTTATAAAGAGAAGCTGAAGCTACTGTGTTATTAAGTTTCAGAAGACATAAAAGCAGCCTTCACCAGTTCCACTTTTCTTGCAGTAACTACTCTACTTCTACAGAAAACCCTAAATTAAAATGACTAGTTACATATGGAAATTCTACTGACTTTACTCTATGGAAGAAATTAATTTTCACAGGTGAACAAAATTGCTTGTAATGATAATACACATTTTTCATTAACAACACGTTACAATCAATAACTAAGAAATCATGCAAAAAAAAAAAAGGCAGGCTCTACCTCCCAATGCATCAGAATATGATTTTAAACAGCTTTGATATCACACTCAAATTTCAGTGAGCTAATGGCCAAACACTGACACAGAAAACATAGCCATTCTTCTGATTTCAATTCGTTAACACATTAGCCCTCACTGCCCCCAGAGTACACACAAGATGTATGAGGAGATGGGCTCAGTGTTTACGGTTGACAAGTTCCATGGTCTATAACACTTTTCACTGTCTGATTCTCATTTTTACCAAATGCCACAACACCCTGAGTCCTTGCTCCCCGCACAAGACTTCAACAGTACGATGACCTCCTTCCAGCTACTTGTGGGTTATCAGTTACTCTTGACTTAGTCCAGACATTCCTCTTAGTAATGTGCTAACACTAACTCACCATTTCAGAAAAGAATTTATGGATTTTCACATTACTAGTTTAAAATTAGACTTCTGAGGATCCACAACCTATATAATTACTATATTATGAAGAATTTTTTTTTTAAACTAAAATTTAATCAAATGAAGAAAATAGAGTTCTGTACTAACCTTCTAGACAACCTCAGTAAAGAAACAAGGTTTCATTGGCCCATCTCTGTTATATTCTCTGAGTTAATAAAACAGCATAAAAATAAGGGCAAGTAACTCCCCTTTGCTCTAGGACTTTTACAAAAGGAACTATTTTAAACAAACTCAACTAGCTAACTCTTTAATACTATATTACCTCAGACTTAGATTTGAGCTATAGAGTCAAGGGCTGCACAATGTAAATTTAACACTGACACAAAATTTAACCATGAAAGGGAATACAACAGAAAACTGAAAAGAAATTAAAGCAGCAATTTGTATTAAACTTTATGTTCAGTTTTCACATACATTTTTAAACTGGAACAACATAAATGGCAGTCTGTGGACTGTAGCACATGCTTAGGTTACTAACAAATCACTGCTCTGCTGCGAGTTAACATTTCACTCATGACTACGGTTAAAGTGTAATTAAAGTATTAATTAGTGAAATACAGCATTGCAGCAGTGTTTTACAGTAAGACAAAACTATGAACATTTCTTTTTTTTACTCCAAATAGTTACCTATCTTTTAAACATCATAAATGAAAAAAATTAAATGGAGTAAGTATGTATAATTGAGTTTAACATCCTCAGCACTTTCACTTCAGACAGAAAAAATTATTAATGTAGATGAACGAGAAGAAAACCCTAGATCAGAAAAACTTTTAAACTTGGGAACACTGCCTTCCAAATAACTACTGTTTATAAACTTAATCTTTAGTTGATTTTCTTTTCAGTTGAATGAATTGTTGCCTATGCTACAGTTTTAGTAACTGATTCATAGGCCCGACAGGTGAGTGTTTCATGATGAAAGCTGCATATCTGAAAAATAATTTCCACTGCAGTAACTCTAAAAACTTACTGCACAGAAGAACATAAACCC
>NW_010227225.1:0-1543 GCF_000690775.1 Eurypyga helias
GTTTTTCATCCACCAGTACCCCATGGGGTCATACGCTTTTTTGTTCTTGCTGTTAAAAAAAAGCTACTGGAAAGTTGTTAGCTGCACAGTTTCTTACTCATCTAACAGTGCACATCAAGTTTATTTCTTCGTAAACCAACCCAGCTATCTTTTGTGCACATTCAGTATGCCAAGTCCAACAGCAGCACTCCCTCGCACGCCAAAAAAAGGCTATTTAGGATGATAATTACTTCTATTTGGATAAAACATGTCAGCACCCTTGAAGTAGATAACTAGCAATCTTCTCTGGGGAGGAAATCTGGTATTTACATTCAGTGAGGGGTTTTTCCCACCCCCCAGTAAATTTCCATTACCATTCTTCCTCCCCACATCATCCTCAAAGTATCACAGAATCACAGAATGGTTTGAGTTGGAAGGAACCATAAAGACCATCTAGTTCCAACCCCCCTGCCACGGGCAGGGACACCTTCCACTAGACCAGGTTGCTCAAAGCCTCATCCAGCCTGACCTTGAACACTTCCAGGGATGGGGCATCCACAGCTTCTCTGGGCAACCTGTTCCAGTGCCTCACCACCCTCTCCGGGAAGAACTTCTTCCTGATATCTAGTCTAAACCTCCCTGCTTTCAATTTAAAACCATTACCCCTTGTCCTGTCACTACAGGCCCTTGTAAAAAGTCCTCTCCCAGCTTCCTTGTAAGCCCTTTCAGGTACTGGAAGGTTGCAGTAAGGTCTCCCTGGAGCCTTCTCCAGGCTGAACAAGCCCCATTCTCTCAGCCTTTCATCCCAGGAGAGGTGCTCCAGCCTAAGTACATCCAAACCTTAACTTCAGCATGCTTGTCCAACACATCATTCCCTCTCTTCCCTCACACACGCCTTTATTTTCCGTACTCTCCAAACAATGCCCTTCATCCTCCCTGCCCCCCAACTGCTAAAGCGTGAAGCTACGCTCACTCTTGGTGATGCCTCGCCTTCGTCTTTAGGATACGCTGTTTCAAACTCAATGCTGAAGAACTGATCGATTAAACTCTTCTTTTTAGAAGATGCCGCCGTAGCTCCAGAGTCTGTCTGTAAAACAAATTCTCTGATGATGTCACTCTAAAATACCATGCATAGACCTTGACAGACAAAACCACCCCGTTCATTTAAATGCTTGAAAGCCCGCTCCTTCACCCTTCCATAGGTGCATTTTCTACCCGTCGGCCAGCCTCCTCACACAGCATAAACGTTACGCGTGAGGCTTCAAACACAACGGAAGAGAACCTGAAGTTACATCCCGGACCAAGCGCGCCCGTAGGATGCTGTTGGAGCCACCTCAGAGCGCATCAGCGAGCAAGGTTTCAGTCAACAAGTCGCACCTCCCTCCACCCCTCCAAGTTAAATTTTAGAGCGGCCTATCAGATTTTTGCCACCGCCAAGACTCTCCAGAAAACAGTTTTACAGAGAAAGAAGGCAGCGGCTGCGGTGAAGTCTTGGGAAAAGCTTTCAGTGGTTTCTTGCCAGGCTGATTAAGCTCGTTGTTGGTTTGAAACCTGACTGCAGGAA
>NW_010227225.1:1570-7539 GCF_000690775.1 Eurypyga helias
AGTCTGTCCCTACGTTGCAGATTCACAGGTTATCCGGGCCAGCTGCTGGATACTCGCGGTCGCCACTGCCCTGGCCCAACACATGCCTGACAAAGCCTAGAGGGAAAGCGTTCCCGTGGCAGGCCCCGTGGCGTAGCTGGTGTGGCACAGGCAGCGCTGTGCTGATGAGACGTGTCAGAAAGCAGTTCCACTTACCGGGCTATAGAGAGGCGTTAAGGAATGCACAGGCCAGTCACAAGCACAGTGTTATAAATCCTGACTCTGGTTAGAGTAAGACTACAATTACCTCCATAACGGTATCACCTTCTATGCCTTCCAGCTTCTGCTGCAGCACCCTCATCATCTGCACCCAGCACTCATTGGCATCCTAGGAAGGGAGTGGAGCTTTCAATCTGACAGTAATTAGCACTATCATTCAGTAATATTCAACTCATCGACTCTTACGCTACTAACCCAAACGTAAGGATCCCGTAACTAAGAACTTCTCCCTACTCCACCACACGTTTTCAGCTCTAGCGCTTGGTATTACATTCAGCTACTCGACACAAAAGACAACACTTCCCTCAGACAAATTATGTTCACAGAAGGAAAGTCTTAAAATATGCTTGTTCCCAACTTCCAACATATGACAGCATCATCAAACAATTAGCTAATAATCGGGTTTTTACCTGTTGAAGGTACTGGCCTTGGTCACCTTTCTCTGCAAACTGTGGGAAGGCCATATGTAAAAACTGCAGGAGAATGATAGGTGGGATACTGGAGGAAGTTTTATCCATGGAATCAAACAAGTCTCTAAGAGCTTGAAGAAAAAGTAAGTGAATGCTTTGAGAAGTGGAAAAACAACTCAAACACGGCAGGAAGTTTAAAAAAAGAACAGTAAAACAGCAGCACCATTTAAAGACTGATCATTTCACAGCCTCCAATTTTATCTTTCCAAAGCAGGATCAAATTTTCCAGATGGCATAAGAGATGCACTTAAGATCTCATTTGCAACATGACTTTGCAAGTGTAAGGATGACAATTCTGAGAGTTTGGCATATAGTGCCTTCTGCTTCCTGGCCGTTAACAGGAAAAAAAACACCCCGAAGCCCAACTCAAACAATTTTTGAGCAGTTAAGATTTTACGTGAAACACACCTGAGGGCCATGTTTTCACAAGAGGACTACAACGAGAGAAGTCAGAAGGCACTCACAACCGATCCTCTAGAGAGGCTTAAGTTTCAACAACTACTAGGGAAAACCTTTCCTTCTTCCCAACCAGAATACCTAGGAAACACTCATGCTTAACCTAAGGCCCAGGAAAACGACTATGGGTTTGCACACATGCAGACAGTCTGTAACTCAACGAAGGCTACTGGCTGCACGACAATACACATGGCTTGCTTTTTCGCTCCAGACACATGACCACACGTGTCTCATCGACCCAGGTTATGGCGTTTTAAATCCACAAATCACTTTGGAGACCCCTGTTCGTCCTGACAGCCACCCTGTGAGGCAAGCAACAGTCTGCATGGTCACTGACTTACAAGTGGAGGGGCTGGTGAACGGTACTCTCGAGTCAGCGAATAGAGGTGGGATTACAAGGAAACACAGTCAGCTGCTTCCTCTCCCTACAGAGACTCCTCACTGACCTTGGCGAGAGGGACAACTGATACGACACAGCAAGTAAAAAATACGCCACAAGCGTCATGCAGGAGTTCTTGACCAGCTCAGCGCCGAAGAATTAACTACAAGTTAAACTATTCAGGTTCCTAAAAAGCAGAACTGTCACCTTGAAAAGAAAACAAGGGACACGAAGTAAAGGCAGTGAAAAGGGGAGGGGCAGGCATGGTTGTACAGCGTAACCATTGAACTTACCACCCCAAAACTCCATCAGCAGGCATACCCACAAACTGGACACCTTTCCTTCCTTACATTGTTTTGGTTTTCCTTAAATGGACTGGTAGAAATCCCAGTGTCCTGGCCCAGCATCTTAGTGGGGCAGTGAAATAGAGTAAAAAAAGAAAAAGCGGACAAGTAGCACCCTTGTTCACGTGTAAGGGGTCTAACTAGACTACAGAGATACCGGGCCGTCATGAGCTCCCAGATCACCACAACAAAGAGTGACTTGCCCCATGGAGACATGACGTTCTATTCCAGGTATGAAATCTGGATCTTTAGGGTAAAGGCTGAGATCACTGATAAAGCATCAGCCACCACCTTAACAATAATGCTCAGCCAATAAACCACATTAAAAGATATGAAACACGTGTTCTAGAAGCATAGCGTTAGCCTGCCATTCAGCGAAACGAAGAACTGCACGCTAAGACAATTGGGCTCAAACCAACAGGTGGATGGAGTCTGCTTTAGGAAGTTCCAATTCCTTTAGGCCTACACGATAAACAGCTCAGAGATGGGAATGGTTTCTATCTAAGCCTAGGTGACACCTGAATATATTTTTCCTAGCACGCAGCTAGGTAATACGCAGAGACACACGCTTTGCAGCCACGGTCAGAATAACCTTTAAAGATATTAACACAGAGCAAAATGAGCCCTCCCATGCTAGCAGATCTGAGATTCCTCAGGCATACGTGCTAAAGAAAAATACCCAGAGCTCTAGCTGCAATTTTCATCTGCAGTCAGCAGGAAATCACACACCAAATGTTCTGCTCTAAACACCAACCTGCAGTAATGTACTGAGCAGAGGCCATTTCTCCCGAAGCTCTTAAGGCACCACCATACCTAAAAGAGAAGAACAACAGTTTGTGTGCAACAAAACAGAATCAAGAGGAGCAGTTGGTTTTTAACTCAGGAGGCAGGCAGCAGCTAGGTTTATTTCAGTGTATCGAAAGAAATCAATCACCGGAACAGAAGTCGCTGAAGGTAAGATCTACTCACGCTCCCCTCAGTCTCAGCTATTTTGCAAGCACTGCATGGAAGCAAAGGAAAACTGGCATCCTTGAGACAGTAAATAAATGCAGACTGAGAAGCGTGGATACGTCGCTGCTGTTTCCCTAATCCATTTGCCTCAAAGACTCAAATCTATGTTTAAAGAAACTGAGAAAAAGTCTGAAAAGAAGCTACCCCCTTCCGAAAAGTTTGCCACAGCGTCTTCAGATACATGGACAAAGCCACATTTGAGGACAGACGGCAGACAAACCGCACACAGGCGGAGGGCAGGCTTGCTTCCTCCCTCCTCAGCAGAAGCAAACCAGTAGGAGGTGAGACAAAAAAAAGCTGGGGAGGTATTTTCCATTCTGGAAAAGTATGGGAGTCCCACCCATATGACTAGAACTTAGCACTCCTCTTGGAACGATGTCTTCATTTACCAGCTGCACGGGGAAGAGGTGGCCTCCTCAGAAGTACATGAGCCCTCAGGTGAAAGGAGGGTCTCGTGCATTTCTTAACCTCAGCCTGCAGCACAGAACCACAGAACGGTTTGGGTTGGAAGGGACCTGAAAGACCATCCAGTTCCAACCCCCCTGCCATGGGCAGGGACACCTTCCACTAGACCAGGTTGCTCAAAGCCTCATCCAGCCTGGCCTTGAACACTTCCAGGGATGGGGCATCCACAGCTTCTCTGGACAAAACTGAACTTGCATCCTGCCTGCTGTTACACAATGAGCAGGGCACTTTCCCGCTGACATGCTACAAAACAGGCAGTACCCTTGCAGAGATTAACAAAGCTGTAAACCTAAGCTTTGCCATGCGAGTCCTTTCGCCCCTCTCTGCCACACACCCTTCCACACTGCCGTCGAGCAGGGAAAACCCAATAAAGGCTAAAACTCCAGGGGGAACCAGAGCGGCTGCCTCTGAATCTGACTTCCCACAGACAACAAGGCCACATCTTGTATCGCAGTCAGCCTGTTTTCTAGGTCACATTATGACGGTCGGTATGTTAAGTTTGTCAAATACACTGATTCAATGCAGTAACTCGCCGTCCTTCATGTGGAAATAAACGGACTTCCCTAAAATGACATCACTGAAAAACAAGAAAAAGCTTTAACACAGAGTTTCTGTGCTTCGAAAATTGTTCTCAGTGCTAAATAATTAAGGTTCACCTGCCAACAGAATGAGGAACAACTTTTAAGTACTTAAATAAACCAGCGTTTACGGGACAGGACTCCTTTTACAGAGAACAAGACCGTAGAAGCTAACGCCACAAAACAGGGTTAGGAGTTCAGTAGCTTGTTTATGCATTTTCAGCAAGTCTTGATAGGAATTATTTTTTAGCTAAGGAAAACATGTTCTCTCCACTAAAAGCCAGTTCCAACAAATATAGTCTGAGGTTCTTTAAACAGAGACAAACGCAGCCGTAGGACAAACTTTAATCGAACATTGTGTTAACCTTGAATGGGTTTAGAGAATAACAGATTGTTAGGACAATCCACACCAGCACGAAGATGACCATTCCACAAAATACCTATTTCATACGCTAAAGAAAACATTTGAGTCACGGTATTCCTGTACCCAATCCTACCTTTTAAGGGCCTCTTTCACTTCTGGCACCGAGCGGATACACTGAACCGTCGCGTTCATGTAGCAAGTGTTGCCAAGGTTTGTCAATCCACATGGTAATTCCATCTACCAAGAAAAAAGATGACAAGGGTGCTTGAAGGTCTGGGAGAGGCACAGCCACTCTGGTAGAAACGCTAGAGTTTGACAGCCACTTCTACCAAAAGGAGCCATCAGAGGTGCGTAAAACCTGGAACATTCCATCAAACCGCAGGGAGTTTTCCAGATCCACTTGCTGATTATAGTAATGACTTCCCCATTCCGTGTTTTTTGACAACGTTCAGGAATGCTTTGGTGTTCTTTTTCCTGTGCATGTTTAGTTTAATGAGCATATTCTTCAACCAAGCAGTCACTCAGAAAGTTCAATTCTAATCTCATTCAAGTTTTGACCTTAAAATTCTATTTCCATGAAATTTCCACGTGAATACATTTGCACAAAACGCTGATGTTTTAATTAAAATCAGTTTTCAGTAAAACTCTGGCTGTGATGGAGTTCACAGTTAGAAACAAAAGCATTATTTAAACTCCTCTCCAGAAGTCTGAAATGCATGATTAATTTCATCCTTTCAGACAACTTGTGAATTTCCAAAGTTCTGACAAATGTGAAGGCCAACTAATAATTAAACTAGCCAGTTTCAGAAACAGCTATAAATCACAATATAACTGCATTTTTCTTTATGTTATTTTTTTTTAACCTGCATATTTTTAACCTGCATATTTGGGTACCTGTCAGGGAAAAGCACGTAGTTTAATGCAACTGAAGCAGACTGCAAACCAGTACCACTAATTACTTTAGGAAGCGAGAATTCCTGTAGGTGTGATTTCCATTTTTAATGGACACATGCAGTACAAAACTGAATTTTCACGGATTCACAGAGTGGAAGGGGGTGGAAGGGACCCCTAGAGATCATCTAGTCCAACCCCCTGCCAGAGCAGGATCACCCAGAGTAGATCACACAGGAACAAGTCCAGGTGGCTTCTGAAAGTCTCCAGAGAAGGAGACTCCACCCCCTCCCTGGGCAGCCTGTTCAGTGCTCTGTCACCCTCACAGGGAAGAAGTGTTTCCTCATGTTCAGGTTTTGGTGCATAACAAAATGTGTATCAAAAGAAATGCATGGGACCACCTTTTTCAAAATGTTATCTGACACTGGTTCATCTCCTTGCTTGCCTCTCAGTTATCTCAAATCCTGTGCAGAGTTAGTCTCAAAAAACACATATCCTTCACCTGCTGGCGCCCTGGGAAGCATTAAAGGGCGAAGCACAAAACCAGCCCTAAACTACTGATGCATTTTCCTACGGACACACACAGAAGCATTCCCGTTCTGCACGCGCAGGTGACGGCAGACATGCAACCATTCAAAGTGTGACAGAGAGCTCCTACTTCAAACAACGGATGAGAAAATGAAGCCTTTCAAATAGCAAAAAAGGGAACAACTCAAACAGAAGTTACTTCATTTCAAAGAATAACAATTAACC
>NW_010227225.1:7553-8099 GCF_000690775.1 Eurypyga helias
GGGAAAACACACAGTCTATTCCACTCCTGTAAACTTGTATGCTTACAGCTGAAGCCAATTGCTCCTCTGTCATGTCTTCCACAAAGACGGGTCGAGAAACTGGCTCTTCCGGAAGCGCATCTGCGGAGCCCATCATTAATAAGGTCATCCCCTTGAAACACAATAAAGCAGTAATTAATATTTAAGGGCAGTTATTTCTGCTTTTAAAAAAAACCTTAAATCATTAAGCTCTTGACAGATTTCAGCTATTTCTCCAAAAATAAACACAGTCTTTCCCTTAGTTTACAGAACTGACACTGCACTGTTGTTTTTAAGGGTACACCTTAACTTTCTCATTACCTAGAAAGTGCTCATTGACGACAATTCCACAGCATTATCCCTGCTAGACAATTCCACTGAGCCTGGTGAGCCTGGCAGCAGCTGACAACGCCAACATTCCAATCAGGACTAAATCTAACATTCATGGAATACCCCATCAACAAAGCTCCCTTCCCGATGGACCACTAGAGATCAACCATCTTCCACACCCCCATGCAAATATTCCTC
>NW_010227225.1:8118-13307 GCF_000690775.1 Eurypyga helias
CAAGGATAACCAAGCAGCTAAATTTTGATTTGAAAGACGCTGCAACGTTTGAGCTTCTCAGTCAACGAGTCTGGAGTGGTCAAATTCAGAATTCCTGAAACAACACCGGAAACATCCCTCATCCTTAGCCTAGAATCTGGGGAAGCACTTCAGACAGATGTGGATGGTAATGAGGACCATGGCTCCGAGTTCAGAACTGTTATTTTCACCCAAAAAGCAAGCGGGAAAGGGAAGTGCCCTCCTTTGGTCTGGCAAGTTCTGAGGACGCTGAGCTAACTGAAAAGTGAAAACTAGGCTAAACCAACAGGGTCATCTAGGCATGAGGGCTAGGGAAGCCGTCGAGTCACCATGCTTGCCGGGCTAGCGTCAGGGCAAGGAGTTTCAGCATTCCACAGGAGTACATCTACACAGCAAGACCTGCCAAAGGGGGAGAAAACGGCTATCTGGGGCCTTGAAAAATACAGTGCTAAGGAAAAGGACGGGCAAAGGACGGGCAACAGAATGGAAAGAAACCGCTCTGACAGTGAAAATAAATGCCCAGAACTTGTACGCAACATTACCAAAATTAACAAAGCGTAACAGCACGCAGAAACGCGCAAGAACATTACACACCAGGGTTTTTGCTCACTGACTTTGCTACGGTAGTTGCTGCTAATAGATACTGCAAACTAACTAGAAAGGCAAGAGCAGTGCTGCCACATTCAATCTGCTCAGGGAAGAACCGGAGTAAAACCTGTACCAAACAGATGTTACAAGAGAGCTACAGAAATTAAAATGACACAAGAAAAACCCCCAACCAAAAACCTTTGGGATTCCCTGTTGCCGTAAGAAACACAAATACATTCACTTGTAGTTTCTTTGGAAACGAGTCAGTGGTGTGAATAACCATTACAAATGGCTTTCTTTTTAAAAGAGCAGCTATTTAGTGCAGGAGAACAAATTTCAGCGGGTGGACAGAGAAGGAACGAGGCAGAGCTGCAGCTTCAGCACCCGCAACACAATGATTTTCCACGCTAGGGACGTGCGGGCACAACGGAGCGCAGACGGCGCCCAGCTTCACAAGCTCTCCCTAAAGAACACCACTTGTTATTACAGTCACAGGTGGAGCCCCGCTCTGACCCAGAATACCACTTCAAGGAAGGAAAGACAGACAGACGTGCTCCCAAGCACTTCTGGAAGACGCTGTAATCTCCCCACCGACACCAAAACCAGTTTTTTTACAATTCAGTGGTGAGAACGCCGTAAGAATGCTTAGGTATGGCAACTACAAAATTATTTTCCATCAAGGCTTGATTTTCAAGAAAGAGCGACCCATTCAAAGAGAAACAGCAAGAACTTTAAACCTTTCTTCACATGCCAAAACAAAAATCAAACTAGTAAAATTCAGATATTCCTCTGAACTTACATTCTTTATTTTTAGGTTCCCCCAGTCATCGTCCTGTGTTTGAGACAAAAAATGAAAGACAAGTTAATTATCTTGCAGCAAAAGACGAGCAAGTATTTTCATTAATATTAATCACATATTTCTACATATACAATTGCGTTGCACCCAAGATTCCACAATATTAACTACTTACACTTCATCAGCTCTTGCCTGACTACAATAAAAAGCAGCCGAGTCATCTATTCGATAACGTTCTCAATCTGTTGTTCAACACTGCTTAGATGTAAACAACGTTTGGTAGGAAAGCTGCCCCCCATTCCCTTATGCCGATAAGTCTCCAGCAAAGAAGCGCCAGAGAAACTTCCTAAACGAGCTAAAAAGCAGGCAGTTTCACTCAGATTCCAAACATTAAAAAGGAAGAGAAACTAACCAGCCAAGCCGAGCGGTGTTTGGTGTAAAAGAGGGCAGAGGTGTTTTAAAACAGCAGTGTGCCTCCCAACCACCTGGCAACAAGCTTTTGCCAGGATTTTCCCCGTAGTTGGCAATAAATCATAGCAAATTATTTCAGAAAAGTGCAGTCTGTCACATTCATACAACAGAGGATCTGCGGGAGGAACACTCGATCATGCAGGCGTTGTGTTATAACGCAATAAAGTCTGAAATAATACCAAAACAGGCCACAGATTTCTACCTTCAGAGTTCCTCCTTTGACCATAACCTTCTGTCTGGCTGGCTGGACACCAGTCAGCGCAAACAACTGGGCTTTGAAGACCATTGGAGGTTCGTCAGTGTTAAGCTCCACGCCATCGAATTTCTCTTTTCCCCATTTCACATTCACTGCAAGCAAAACGTTTCAAAACGAGATTATTTCCTAACATACAAGAAGGCGATTACCCAGATCAACCCGGTATTTCACATTCCAAGACGCAGTATCATCTCAAAACATTCCGGTTTTAACTTCAAAACTTGTCAGTAATCAAAGAAAAGGACACCTTTCCTACAGGGTGTCTCAGCCATCAGAACGTCCTGTTTCCAACAGGTCTAAAAGTACCCAAAACAACCGTAAGCAACATATACACGGAGGAACATGGCAAGCAGTAAACGCGCACGGCGGCATCGGACATTCTCCGGGCAACTCTTCATAAAAGCAGCTCGCAAGCGACCCTCCCAACCTCTTGGCACTCTTCGCTGCCAACAAATTCCTGAAGGAAGTTCAGACGTGCTGTTCCAGTGGAGTTTTCCATCGCATTTCCGTTCTCCTACAACGGCAAACAATACCACGTCCCTTCAAAGCAAAGCGACTGTTTGACAGCCGTACTTCTGGCTACCGGCATCGTCCACGCGGAGCCACGGGCGGAGACGAGCGTGCGTCAAGACCAGACCCATGAAACAGCACACCTCCTGCTTCCTGTAACCTCGCAGCGCCGTTTACACCGTCACCCTCCCGCATTCCCACAGCGCCCGCAAGAACAAGGTACCCACGTGGGAACACGGACCGCAGCACCGGCTGCAGCTCCAGAGCCCTGACCCCAGTGAAGGTGCAGGACCGGAATTCAGAAGCCAAGTGAAATTTGGTCGCGCAACACCTAAGTCGCAACGACGGAAACGGGATGGCCAGCAGGATCCTTAGGCAGAGCAACACAAAGGCACGTTAACTTCACCTCAGTAATGCTGGCGCTAACCAAGAGCGGACCTGGGATAAACAGTGTGTTTCCGAAGGACGGCCACACGGCTTCGATCAGCTCCAACTGCCGTCACAGGCGCACAAGGTACTTCAGCAAGCTGCTGCTCTGCTGAAAACCTGCGAACTACAGCACGCAGGAACACCCCACGTGCACAGTCCCTGGCTGAAGTACCATGCTTGAAGAAACCCATATCCTTTCTCCTACCTGTGCTTCCGTTTTAAGTAAATACACTGTGGCGACTCTAGGGAGTTTTTCCCCCACATAAAGCTCTTAGAAGTTGTGATTAAAAAAAACCCACCTTCCAAGAAGGTTAAGGTTTCAATTGTATGCAGTGTTTTTAATGGGTAATAAGGAAGAATAACCAAATCTTACTCTAAATAAAGACTATAAAGCAACTCAAATGACTGGCTTTTCAGTATTTCTAGCAGAAAGTACCTTCTGATTGTCCCAATCTTCTATTTTTTTTAATACACACTTATTTTTTTGCCTATTTAAGATTAAAGAATCATAGAATGGTTTGGATTGGAAGGGGCTTTAAACACCATCTAGTTCCACCCCCCCTGCCATGGGCAGGGACCCCTTCCACTAGACCAGGTTGTTCAAAGCCTCATCCAGCCTGGCCTTGAACACTTCCAGGGATGGGGCATCCACAGCTTCCCTGGGCAACCTGTTCCAGTGCCCCACCCCCCTCTCCAGGAAGAACTTCTTCCTGATATCCAATCTAAACCTCCCCACTTTCAATCAAAACCCGTTACCCCTTGTCCTGTCACTACAGGCCCTTGTAAAAAGTTCCCCCCAGCTTCCTTGGAGGCCCTCCAGGTACTGGAAGGTGCTATAAGGTCTCCCCAGAGCCTTCTCTTCTCCAGGCTGAACAAGCCCAACTCTCTCAGCCTGTCCCCATAGCAGAGCTGCTCCAGCCCTCTGAGCATCTTCGTGGCCACCTCTGGACTCGCTCTGACAGGTTGATACCCTTCTTATGCTGGGGGCCTCACAGCTGGACGCAGCACTCCAGGCGGGGTCTCACCAGAGCAGAGTACAGGGGCAGAATCCCCTCCCTCGACCTGCTGGCCACACTTCTCCTGACACAGCCCAGAATATGGTTGGCTTTCCGGGCTGCCAGCGCACACTGCCGGCTCATGTTCAGCTTTTCAACCACCATTGCCCCTAAGTCCTTCTCCTCAGGGCTGCTCTCGATCCATTCTCTGCCCAGCCCATGGCTGTGCTTGGATCTACCAAGCACAGGTCCTTTCCTGTTCTCGCAGAAGACGACCCATTCAGTCACTGAACCAGACAGCTGCACACAGTCTTTTGAGCTTTGCGTTTCTGGATCATCACGCATCCACTGCTAAATATGTAGAAGAGTGAGAAATTATTAATCTGTAGTGCCACTGTTTTTGACAACACAGCACTCAAGAGGAGGAAACTGAAGAGCACGAGCATCCTTTTCAGAGATTGCAACTGAAACCTCCACCAAAAGTTTCCAAAATAAAAGAGAAAATTGTTAATTTGCAAAGAACAGAAACCAAGAAAAAGGAAGGATGCATCTGCCCCACTGAACAGAAAGCACAGCTTATATGGATGTGTTCAGGGAAAGTCTGTTACCCTGCCATCAACACCCCAGTTTGCCAACCACAGTTACGACGGCGGAGAAACGGGGACACAGCTGTGCACCGAGGCCTTCCACAACCTGTTCTTTATGCACTGAAAAGCCCCAAGAGGCCAGACCTGTGAGACGTAAACAAGCCAGTAACTGGTCCTAGAGGTGCCACTGCAGGCTTTGCTCTCACGGTCTTCGCTAGGAACGTTCCTTCCCGGCAAGGAGGTGTCAGGGATGTGATGCGATTTTAAGGAAACTGTAACTCCTCCGGTTTTAAGTAGGAAATAAGGGATTTAAAGACCGGAGGTAGATGCAGCTAAATGAATTTGGAGGCATGGATGCAGAATTACAGCTCCTTTGCCAGACAGCAGCACTGATCTTGGTACAAACATAGGCCAAGAGAGAGCAATAGCAGAGCGCGATGGCAGCCGGCACGCGTATGACACCCGCCCGCGCCCTGCTGCAAGGGCCCCCCGCCCACCAGCAGAGCCCTCCCTCGCCCCGGCCGGGCCCGGCCAGCGCT
>NW_010227226.1:0-38603 GCF_000690775.1 Eurypyga helias
GATTCTATGATTCTATATTTTCAAATATAGTGTTTTCTTGTACTGGAAAAAATTACTTCTCTGGCACCCATCTCAAGCTGGGCTGGAGAGCACAGTAGTTGTCCTTAAAGTAGAATAGTTTTGTAGATATATGCAAGTGATGCTGTTCTGAAGGGAGAAAACAGAGTTGAAGATATCTCATGACACTAGTCGTCTTCAATTACAGGGCCTTACAATGTCCCCATCCCAAATCCCACTGCCATTTCCTCTGCTTTCACCATGGTGCATCACCTCCTCAGCTGTGCAAGCAGGACGGGTCTAGAATGACCTAGCCTTACACAATAGCTGTCTACTCTTTCTCCCTAAGGACAGGCCTAGCCTTACACAATAGCTGTCTACTCTTTCTCCCTAAGGACAGGCACAGGATTCTTTCATGGGATTTTCTCAGACGCAGGGTGTTCTCTGGAGGGTTTCTCAGAGCTGGGGGTGTAGGCACCAAGCACCTACCTCATCCTGCGATCCTCTGGCTGGATAGGCAGCTGGGAGGGAAACGTCCCCCCTTGCACCCATCCCTGCTGAGCATCACACCCATGGCCATCACTTTCTCTCTGCCTGGTCAGCAGTCTGGTGTCAGTAGTGGGGCGCAGACACATCACACCTCAGCTTGGTAATTTGCTGCATCTGTTTTTGCACTGTGAGGAAAGCAAGCCATGGTGGTGCAGGGAAGGGAGCACAGGCTCAAACCACACAGGGAGCGTTTGCAACCAAATCAGGAGAAGGATGACTGAGTTCCCTGACCAGCAGTAAAGATGATATGTGCCACTGAGCCCCACACACTCCCTTAGCTAGGGTAAGGGATGGGAATAGCTCGTCTGCGAGTCCCTCTCATGGGATAACCTCACTTTATAGGCAACACACACCTTCTTTAAGCACTGATGATAATGCTTTCCCCTGACAATTTTCCTTATTTAAAAATAAGATTTAACTCTTTCGAACACTATAAAATTTAAATCCTAATTTCAGTTTAGAATTTCCCTGGAATGGTCTTGCAATTTTTAATTTAATTTTACAGTATGTTTAACAGATTTTGTACTGTCACTTAACTGCCTAATTACTAATTTTTAATGCCTGATTTTTCCCATCTTCATCTCCACACACATGCAAAAAGAAATCTTATTAATTGCTCCCTTTGGGTTCATAACAGAAACTCTTTTTCAGCACCATTTACCCCTTGAAAAATCAATGAAATTTAGTTTGGACCCAGAAAGAATAAAATAGGTACGACAGACAAATAGCCAGTTTTAAGTGCTCAGATGTCAGCTACATCCAATCTCTCAAATGGACTCTGTCAGTTATGCTAGAATTATTTTTATTTTATTATTCCTCTGAGTTTTTCCATTGATGGTAAGAAGCAGAAAGAAGAAAAAAGGACATTATATAGGAAATTACATAGGAAATGATTTCATGAGGTTAAGTACAGAATATTAGAACGCAGGTTATACTGAAAAATGCAGTCAGAGGATCAGGTGAAGAGGTTCAGATCACTGCTAAATGCAGGAAGAATGACCGATTCTACTGGTAATGGGCAGTATTTACTTAACAGACAAATTATTTTAATTCTTGGTTCAGGGTTAACAACAGCAACTAAAACGCCATCAGGAAATAATCCTTGTACCTGCCATATAGTATAACCAGTGCTATTCTGATTAAAAAGGAAGAAATAACACAAAGCTTATGGGACAGCAGGTATGCTTTGAAATGGTGGAAAAGTTTATTAAGAAATTGGGCTTGTTGATTTTCTTTTAGCTATCACCTGTAGTTCAAGAGTATCTAGAAAGGGTATTAAAAACATGTAAATGTTACAAAAGATTAATAGAATTCAGCACATGAATAATTTACCAACACAGTAGAACAGGCAAAATTATCATGGTTTCTTTTTCAGGGTATTTACAGTCAGGTAGCTCTCTTTAGTCACACATCATGGATGTATTTTACTCACAAAACCACACCCCCTGCATCATGCAGCCACCTACTTACTCTCTTCTTCTGTAGATACGTCATCCAAGAAAAGAAGAATCAATAAACAGGGTAAATTGCATGTTACACACCCCCATGGAAGTACTTTTGGAAGTACTTTATGTGGACATGGCCCTAGTAGAGTTTGCCATCCTGCAGTGTCTCCAGGATCTTATGTCTGAATGCTTCTATGTGCCCTAAAATGTCTCTTTATTAGCAGCCAATGCCCCTGATTAGCATTTCTGCCTGTATTGCTGTGGTACAGTTGTTAAAAAGAGAATTCTTCTGGTAGCTGGAATAGTCTGTTTAGTCTCTCAGACTTTTTCATAATGTAAGCACAGCCATTCTCAGGGTTTTTTCTCTGGGTCTGCAGTTTAACTCTGCAAGGATAAATGGTAGGAGTAACTCACTTCATGCATAAGGATAATAGGCTTCTGGGCAAATATATCTTCACTCAGACAGCAGGTGTTTATGCAGTGATAAACCAAATAATGAAACCCTACCTGTATTAATCCTGCTGCTCAGGGTCCTTGGGTTTAGATCTAGGATCATTCTGTAGTCCTTTTGAATCACAGAGGCTTTCTTCTCAGTTCAGGTTAGCATTATTCTTGCTCTCTCCCAGCTTAACTCTTTGGGAAGTTAAACATCATATCTCTGGTTATGCAGTTTCCTTCTGGTTTCACAGGGAGAATTTTTTCTTCTTTGTACAATAGGTGGAAAAGATCTGAGCTCCATCCCCAGCAACCCACAGAAGGATAGGAGAACAGGTCCTCACCTGTTTGTCCCAGAGAGCTTCCACCAGGCTTAGGGAAGCCTCACAGCTGACTCTGCTCCTGGTCTGCCAGAAACACACCGTACCTTCAGCAGCTAAAACCCTGCTGCTATTGCAGTAGTCCATCACTCAGCTGCTTCTTAATATCTGCAGGTGTCTCTTATGTGGATGGAGATGAATTGCACAGATCATTCCAATGCACTGAAATTTTCATCCCAGCTCCAGTCTGAGAAAATATTGCAGACTAGGAGGTCTTAAATTGTCCTCAGGATTATGTAAACTGGAGCATTATCTAACTCTGAATGGGAAAGGAAAAATGAATTCTTGACTTATGTCACAATGTATGCCCTCAAAGGGGAAGAATTTTCCAGTGTTAGAAGATTTTACTTTACAACCTTGAATTCTTTACATACAGGATATATTTAAATGGAGCATGAAATAGCTTATTTTACACTAAGCTTTCTAATCTGAAATCCAATTTCTATTCACCAATTTTAAAAATCTTTTTGAGTAAATGGCCTAGAATTCAGGATATTTTGCTAGGATGTTGAAAAGCCCAGTCTCATAGCCTGACAAATTATTGTTGCATTTATACATTCCTTATAGTATCCTCTGCTTCAGGATCATATAGAAGTAAAATAATTTCCTATACTTCCTTTCACATCATAGTGAACTGTGAAGATACTTGGACTAAAAATGCAGCCTTGTTTAATTTTTTTATTACCAGATATTATGAAATGCCACAGTGCAGTCTATGCACTGCCGGAAAGTACTGTTGCATTACTAACATAAACATGGCATTACTTTACGAGCAAGGCAGGGGGAGCAAGTTAACTACAAAAAAAAGATATCATTTAATATATGAAAATAGAAATATTGAGAATAAAAGAGGGTCAAAATTAAATGCTGTTTAAATACAAATCAGAGTTAAAAAGGATTATTCAAATCTTCACTCTTTATGGAAAAAGCATTTGAAGGTGTTTTTTTCTGAGGCTGGCACTCTTTCATAGCCCTGAAGTTGTTTCATGATTTAAGTGCACTTTTGGAAAGAATTGGTCCCAATTTCAGCAAAGCACTTAACTTATCTTTAACTCTGTGTTGAGTCAGCAAAGCATTTAAGCACATACTTAAGCTTTGTTGAATCCGGACTACCACGTACACTGTGTATATGACTACCTTCCCAGGCATTAGTCTTTCAGAAGTGATACCACCTTTGCATTCATAGAAAGGAAACAAATGGGCCTCACCTTGATCACTGAGACCATTATGAAAATGGCACTTGATTTTCAGAGGAGCAGTGATGTGGACTAGATTTTTCTATACTGTATATGACTGTATTACATCTACAATTTATGATGTTCTTGAATATGGCAGTTCTATGTTTTAGAGACAGAGCAAGTAGAAACACAATATGCTTCATTATGATGTTTCTTAAATATTAATTTTCTCACATATTCATGCAGGTCTACAGCAAGATTTTAAAGTTTCTCTATTAAGAAGCTGGGGTCCAGTATCATAAGTACAAAAGTAGCCATTATCAATGCATACTACCACTTTAGTCTGCTGAGTGTCACAAATAGTCTGATGAGTTTTTTCTCTTCTATAACAGCTGCTTGGAGTGCCCAAGTTTGAAGCTTTACATATTTCAGAAATAGAGGTTTCTGGGTTTATATCATGCATACAGTAGAGACTGTTCAACATTTTATTAACTGAGCAGCACACTTCTCTTAGGTCTTTCTGTCAATGTCCTCCTTCATGACACTGACCAGAAATATCTTCTGAAAAAGTTGCTTGTCCTGGTTAAAGCAGTCAAAGAAGCCTTCCAAACTATTTAATGACATGATCCTTTGATTTGTGCTCTGAGAGCAAATACACAAAAGCTTTTGTTTGCTATCTTCTTCTACCCTACTCCTTGGGGCTAACCAACATCAGTACCCAGTTCTAAGTCAGGGACTACAATTAGAAGTCCTGTTCTAAGTTCATTAACTTTAAATTAAATTTATTCCTTTGGGATCTCATTGCATTCATTTTTAGAGTCCATTTGGTTTATTACTGAATTAGCTGATTTAATCTGCACATCATGTTTACCTAATGACAGGCAGAACCTAGAACTGGTATTTACTTCCTTTTTCTTTCTCTTCTGAAATACCTGTTCCAGACTCTCATTCTCTATGGGTTACAGAGCTTGAACCAGAAATCCTTCCTTTGTCAAAAGATGGTGGAGTTAAAGCATGAGCAAGTAGTAATGGCTGAGCACTATCCAATCTATGATCACTCTCAGTGGGTATGTTCTTGTCATCAACCAATTACCATGCAAATTTGGATGGTTCATTCCACCTCACAGTGAGTGATTATTAAGAAAATTGAATTGTTTTCACCTTGCTGTGGTCTACAAGCATGTGCACAACTGCTGCACCTGATCTCATGGTCAGTAATTTGTCATGTTGCTTGTTGCCCTTCTTTGAGAAGTTCCACCTGGAGTGATGTAGAAATACCTCCTTAGGGGTGTTCCTGGTTCAAACAGATGTTGCTTAACACAGGATTTTTCTAAATCCAATAGAGTGTTCTTCTCCTCATTGGGGATTGACTGAAAATACTTGCACCTGAGTAATTTAGTCATCTAAGTTCTCAAAAGGCTGAGATCCCTATTTGAAAGAAAATATAGGTTAAGCTCTTTCACACGTAAAGGTCTACTAGCAGATATTAGGTCTCTTCATTAAAGAAGCACAACATGTGTATAAATTACATTTTTGTCATCTAAGACTTAACATTAACACCTATGCCAGAAATCCGAAGACTAGTGAAATTAATTTGTTCTTAAAAGAAATGAGTGCTAATGGTAGGCATTAAGAATAAATCTCTTCCTACGGCCTCTGGTCATAATGTGTAAGGATTTCAGAGAGATTTCTTTTCAAAGGTGGTACATCAGTTTTGAACACAGGCTGTGCACTAGTCATAATTGTAGGATTAATCTAATTTTAAGTATTCTAAATCAAATATTTTTATTCCAGTGGGAAATTAGACATCTGTGGTCTATGAACACACCCACACTGTGTATTGGTTCTGCTCTTTCTTATGGGAAAGAAGACCCACACCTTCCCCTTCTCATATGTCAAAAGTGATGAATGTCTTGCTTTCTTAGGAGTGATCAAATATTCTCTACATTTACATAAGTATGTGCTTCAAGAGTGTTGACTTGATCAACTGATTTATTTGCATGTGATTTGAGTCTTTAGGGACTGGTTTTCCTCTATATGAGAGGACCTTTGCAAAGCTGGCAGGACAGATGAGAAATCTGCATTCTTTCAATTTTCTCCTTATGCTGGTTCCTTTTCTCTTGATTATCCCAACTTTTGTAGAATCTATGAGCATTTCAGGCTCTGGAGGGGAAAAACTGCCTATCTGTTTTCTGAGAGGCAGCTTATTCTTTAGGCTTCACTATAGATATACCGGAGCCGTGTGGAAAGGAAGGCCTTGGTTTCCCTCTGAGTTAATACAACCTGAAATTCTAAAAAGAGAGACTTTCTGCCTACTCAAGTATAGGAGGACAGATCCCACTTTCAAAGAAGTATCTCAAATTTAAGAATGACCCTACCTTCTAAGATCCACATCCTTAGCTTCCTCTCTGAGCACTAGTCATGCATCCAAAATGGTGCAAGAGCTGTATTAAACAAGAAATAAGCTGTAAAAATGAAGCTAAGGCAACTAGTGAAAACAAGTGTTTGGATATGAGGCAGCACCTCCATCTCCTGCCTCCCATTTACTTAGTTAGTTAGTTATTTCATTAAATAAAATCACCAAAGAGGACAGTATAACCCAAATACTCTGCAGGAAAGTCTTAAATAATTTTGGTGGCTTCTACCTTATTTAGGGATTCTGAGACATTTCTCAGAAGACTTCCATCCTCACTTTTGAAGCCATTGTCTTCTGCCTGTGAAGAAAAGCTACAGAACAAATAGATTGGACTGAAAATATTTGCGTTTCATCCTATTTTTTTTCTTCTCTTCTTTGCACAATGTTTTTGTCAAATATTTCCCAACATGGTAGCAGATTTCTAACACAAAGATACTGATACAGAGAACTGTTACCTGCTGTCCTTTTCTTCACAGAAATTTATAAGAAAAATTGTTTGTTACCCTTCCCAAAAGATGTTCATTTATAGAGGAGCAGGTATATATGTGGCATGATCTCATCAAGTAAGGGATTTCCTTGGTGTGTTCTTATTCCAGAAAGAAATGTGTTTGTCCAGTTCATTATCTTTATAAATCAAAGTGTATTATGGCAGTGAGGTTTTCTACATTGATCTAGTAAATAGAATGACAATCTACTATAGCAGAACAAGTACGTCTTGGGAGCAGGAGAACTGGAAAAATCTAGTTTGATGCAAAACTTTCTCATGTGGATTATCTCAGGTCTAACAGTGTGACTGTTCATATTGCAACCTTTCCCTTCAACAGAAGGGACTAAGAGGATCTTTTCTGTATCTATTTGCTTATGTTCACATTATTCTTGATGAAAAGATATCTTGAAGAGCTTTGCCACCCTGTCTCATTTGGTTTGAATTAATGAGATAAAAAGGTCTGAGAAAAGAAATGACAGGCTTATAGCTTATAAAACCAAGATTACAAGACTGTAAATCCAGTCTAACTTTCTGCTCTCTAAGGATTTAAGTATTTGAGAAACTGCATGGAATATGACAACAGTATGCTTCATTGAAATATTTGTGATAAAAATTAAACAACAGTACAGAAAACACCATTTTTATGCAGGTACTGAATGCAAACTGAATGGTGTTGTTTATTTAACATGTGCTTCATACCACAGAACTGCAAACCCTCTTGAAATGCCATTGATGTAAACTCCCGACCTGTCTGATACGATTTATTTTTTCTGAACACTTCTTGCACATGATTGTTTTATCTGAATTAGGAGGGAACACACACTCACATACGTATGTGCACACATAGCTATGCAAATTAAGGTAGAATATCAATTGTTCTCTCCTGGGAGGTGGCAGAGGGTCACCATTTGTGACTATCCACCTTGGTAGTGAAGATAAAAGTCCATCACAGCAAATGTGCCAGCCTAAATGCTTTTCAGTGCTGTCTGTGTTTTAGGGAAGAGTATGACTTAGCAAAGAGCTACAGATGCAGGTTCAGGTTTCTTCTGTCTCTCACCTGCCTTAGGGGTGTCTAGGAGTATGTCACTAGTAATGAAACCAAAAATACATTTATATGGCTTTATGGGCATGATATATATAACTTTGGCAATTTTCATTAAAAAAAAAAAGCCATTTATTCAAAACATCAAAACTTATAAAGACGATGAAATGGCAAACTAAATCAAGTCTCAATTTCATGCATTGTAGAAAAATAATATATTATCAGCAAATGTTTCCTAAATAAAAACATGCTGTACAATCTCCTATATATACAAAAATTATTAAATATAAAAGAATGACAAATGTCATGGCAAATGTCTATTGTGTGTACTGTTTGCAATATCCTTTTATGTGTAATACTAACTACTTGTTAGCAAAATAAAAAAAAAAAAGGAAAGAAAGAAAAATACATTGAGATCAAGCAATAATCACTTGTAGCAAAAAGGAAAGACTTATGTCTGAACTTTCCTGAAGTTAGTGGCTCATGGAATGAAAGTTTGCAGTTCATTGCGTTAAAATATCAGAGCAAGAATCAGCTGAAATTTCACATCAAATCAAATTTCCCCAGAAATCCTTGATGTCGGATCCTATGTTATTGATTTTTTAAAAAGTTTCTGTTAAAAACCAGTTAATCCATGACAGGAAATGGTCTTATTTCACATGCTTCTGGCATTAAAACTATCATTAAAGCAGCTCTAGAGAACTTAATGTTTGCAATTTTGAAAAACAGGAAGTAAAGATAAATAAATGGAAAATGTTATACTTTGCAAAAACACTTGCCGAGTGTTGTTAATGTCGTACTGTTCCCTGTTCTCATGAGAGCTGACAGAACTTAGAATGAGAGGGAGAAATAATTGCCTCAGAACCGCTAAAGTCATAATTACATTTCCTTCAGTTTCCAGGAAGCTGTCCTGAGCAATAGCAAAACAGAAAACCCCATGAAACCAATCAAAATTAAGGCTCACACAATGAGCCTTAAAATATCTGTATGAAATTGGGTACTCTGAAGAGCACTTGGGCTACACAAAACCAATGCTGCAGCTGTTGTTATGATTAAGCTCATTGAGTCATCCAAACTACAGAACCCCAAACATCTGCCCTCTCCCTTTTTGCTATATTTCTCCTCCTTGACCTATACTAGGATTGCTAACCAAGGTAGGATGCCATCAAGAAAATATTATATTTATTCAGGCAATAAACTACTTAATACCAACTTGCCCTCTAGCTCCATCACTTTTCCATATTACTGGGAAAACCGTATCCCTGGCTCATTCCTTTGATCACATCAACCTGCTCCATGACCATTTCCACTGAATCTTACCTTTCATATACAATGTGACTATAAACCACCTATGATATTTTATATATGTGTATGCTATATAATAAATACATTAAAATGTGCTTTATGTAACTGTATTAAAACTGGCTCCCTGATTTCAAATAGTCTTGATGCCTGAAAGTGTACATTTTGTCTGAAAGATGTTCCTTATGAAACTGTAATGAAATTCCATACATATTTTTGGTAAGAACAGAAAAATTAAAATTCTTTTTTTTTAAATAATGCAGAGTAAAACTTTTTTTTAGAAACTACATTTTTCTTTAAACTACATATAAGTTGGTTCTTCAGATAGATATAAAAACTCAGAAAAAAATTAATATTGTATTTCAGAACTGCATGTGTTGCTCAACAGAAAATTACTGGAAGTATGGAGCAATGACATATTGTTTAAAACTTAGCAATTGTGGGGGTTTTTTTCATATTTCATGTCAGCCTGTCCTTTCTGGTATCAATTATTTTCATAGCTCTGCATGGACCATACCTCTTTTAGATGTCCACTGTGCATTCAACACTAATATTGATTATGAATTAATATTTAATGGGAATATTGCTCATATTAACATTATCGGTCAATGTATTTAATTTCCTATTGGCATTTCTTGTCCCTTTTTGCTTATTCCGTTGAAGGATAGCTCAAATTTAAGGATAGGCTTACTTTTAGTGAAGGTACAACATTCAGAATCACTTTGAACGTGCATATCTTGATTCTAAAGTAGAAACTGTTTAAACATTACTATTCCTCAATGGTATACCACAGCATTAATACAAATATATTCTATAATAGCCATAGAGAAAATATGATCATCAGATACCAATAAGCAATGAGTATGTATTTAATAGATACACCCTTGTAATCAGTCAACTTATATATCCTTGAATTTATGTAATGTTCCCGTGTGTATCCAAACCTGCATAGCAGAGCCATCCATATGTTGTTTAAAAGCATCTGCAGGCATCATCTGCAGACAGCAAAAGCTCATCTATTTTTTTGCTACTGGGAATGTCAGCCCTGGCTGGTAGATCACACTCGGTTTCTGAGAGACATGTTCAGTCTCTCCCTCTTCCCCCTGGTAAGCCGCCTACTCCTCTGAGGGGGTTTGAAGCACATCCTGGAGATGGAAAAAGCTGCTACAGAAACTACCATTAGAAGTTTGTAAATCCCAATCGTAGGTTGTCAGAGGGTACAGAGTTTGGGTGGATGAAGCTTCAGGTCCCAAATCTCGTTTCGGTGATTAGCTCCTGTGGGCTATCCTCCCTGCCTCCCCCCACTGTGTATTCCTGTAGAAGAGTCCAGGGTCCCTTCTCCTATGGATGTAGAGCAGCAGCAGCTAGACTAGATGCTCTTCTTATGTTGCAGTCTCTCTCCAGTGAAGAAAGGCAAGGACCACATCACAGGTGTGCTGAGGCACATACAGCTGGTTCACAGGCATCCGTTTAGACCACCCTGAAGTAAAACTGCAGATATTTTCAACTTACACTATTTCTAGAGTTTCCTTTTAGCACCGTGTTGTAAGAGTTAAATCCTTCAGTGTCTGTTAACAGCTAATGTAACCCTGTCTGTGCAGTGTGAAAACCACTGAAGACAACTATAAAGATTTTATTTTGACATGCAGAAAAGTAGGGAACTGAGAGTCCAAACGTGTGCCACATGCAACCACTGCTAGTTACACAACAGTAATTGTCCAGGGCAACTAAACAAAACATTACAAGAAGAGGAAAGTATACCTGACTTTTTTCTTCTTCAGAACCATGCAAGAAATAAAAAATGATGGAAACTGGTAAATATTCTACCCTTTTTATCTTACTTTAAAACTATATTAATGTTTTAAATGAATTCATTTCACAAGTCAATATTTGGTTTTTGTTTCTTTTTTCTTTTTTTTTTTTACAGCCAAAGCAGCAAAGAAAGAAATAAAACTACATGGTAAGACCTGTGAAAGTCAGTAAGTTCTAGAGTCTCAGTTATCTGGTTTGACTTTAAGACAAGATTAGGTATCAAGACAAAAAAAGTGAAGCCAGAGATAAAGATTTGGTGGTTTAATCAAAGTTACTTGAGGAAATAAGTGGCCAAAAAGCAGATGTACAACCATTTGGTCTTCTGGAACTGGGATCTGATCAAATACCGCTGAGAAGAACAAGAGTGGTCTTTTTTATTTCAGCCTTGAAAAGGTTTATCTTTTGAGGAGCAAGGGGGTCTGCTTGGGGCTTGGGGAGGAAAAATGTAGGTTATTTTATTTTAGTTTTATTCAAATCACCCATGCCCATATATTTTATTGTTGTAGCTAGGTGCTGTTCTTATTCCTGACTGGAATATAGTTCTCCAGTTTATCCAAATTTGGGGGAGCATAAAGATTGTCAATTCCTTTTACAGCCAAGGCTGATGACTCATTCATCAGATGACTCTATTTTCTCAGATATAGATTTTGAGCAAAAAATACTTACAGTAGACAGTCAGTTTATAGAAAAATGAATCTGTTCTTTTCTATAGCATAACAACCTGTCACAGTGCTTCAGAATGGAGGTGTGAATAATCGAGAAAGAAATATATGGTAGTTGGATTCCTTTGGATTTTTTAATCAATTTATGAAGAATAATAAACAGATTAAACTGAAAAAATATATGTTCAAGGAAGACTTTTAGGAGTGGATCTTCCCCTCTATCAATACTAGAAGAGTTCTGTGCTTTGAGCTTTCAAAAAATTTAAAAAATTAAATCTTTAACTTCCCCAAATTACTGAACTTGTTAAAAGGAGATTCCTATTGCATAGTCTCCACCTATGTTTGGTACGCGGCTATTCTGATACCCGCTTTTACTCTTTCTTTCACCCTCATTACTTGAAAACAGTGGAGCTATTGAACCACCACATATAATTTACCTACTGACCTTGTTTTTCACTGCTTTTAATCTGCAGGTTAATTAGTCATCTGCCATGAGACTATCCAAACAAACAACATATGTGTGTGTCAGTTTTCCTCTGCATAAAAAAGAATGTATGCCTGCTCTGCACAGATAGGTAGCATATTGACCAAAGGAAGAAGTGTTAAGATCAATATTAATTTATATATGCATTTGCAAAATTTGTTTCCTGGGATGTTTTCTTTTATTTTACAGCATCCGTGGAAAATCTGAAGTCGAAAGGTGGGTAAATTTATTTGATTTTAAAATTGAACTGGAAGAATGCTGTAGTTGACTGTTAATTAAATACTTCATGTGACAAAACTGCTAACAGGTGTGACTGATGTAAAGCAAAACAGACCTTTTAAGTTATAATGGCTTCTTTTTGCAGCACATTAATACACCTCTAGAAAACAGGTATCTTTTCCATGAGTTGTCCATAGACTAATAGTCTCTAATTCTCTATCTATATCAAATTCAGTTTCTAACCTTATCTCAAACCATAAGGTTTTTGTGAAAGGCAGAAATGAGAAGTAACCAATCTTCTATAGAGCATGAGGAAGAGCTGCAGAATTGCAGCTGTGGAGACTAATGTAAGGAAATCAAAGTTGATACATTATTCTCTTCATTGGACGTTTTTAAGTTCCCTGTTTTATGGGCTAAATTCATAATGCTGTCATTGCTCTGCAGCTAATTGTATTGAGCAAAGCTGAAACCAAAGCAATTTAGGCATTTGTTCTCTTTATACTCCCACCAGACAAAACAGAGAAGCCAAAGTGGAAATAAGTTATGCTTTTGCATTTTTAGCAAATTCCAGACAGCCAAAGCTGAAAATAAAGGTAGTCTTGCTGCTGTGAGTGATTGAATAAAACTTTCCCCTATTACTTGATGCCTCTAAGCAGATATTTTTGATACAGTATTATTTCTTCTGTTATACTGTATTATGCATATGAAGTCAATATTTCAACATCTGTGAACCCATTTCTGCCAAGCTTGTGTTCATCAGGGTCTGAAAAGAAGTGAAACTGTTGGTCCTTGCAGAACGAAGTCCCTTTCTGCAAAATTGGAATTTTCTTTGGGCACTGCTGTGAAATGTTTCCATATACCTTTTGAAATTGTTATTTCCACTGATTATATTTACCACTTTATTAAAAGTAATTTTGTTTAAGTCACTTGTACAGTTTACAAACAGCATTAGCAAGGTTGTGTAAAAAAGAGAGCTTTTACCTCTATACTACATTGCTGTGAGTAGCCTCAAATCTTTCTAGTGAGTACCATATTTCACATTTGTTTAGACAAGAGGCAAATATTGCTGTATGTAATAGATCTTCATCATGTCTCCAGCATTTTGCAGGATGACCACAACAGAAGCAAACATTTCCTTAAGAGTTATTGAATTAAGAGGCACTTGAAAAAAAATTTTAGGAAGTTCACAGATCATTAAAGATTAATAGAAATTGTAGGTTTCTATTTTATCAAACAACAATCATTTTGTTATTTCTGTTTTCAATAGAGCAGTCTCACAACTGAAAATGTTGAACCTGAAATTATTGTCCAGTATTAAAGTAAATAACAATTTTGTTTTAATTACTCCATTAATGCCCATTAAACAGAAATAACTGATGTTAGCTCTGGAGAAATTGTTAATTTCTGAAAAATTATTTGTTAACAAGTGATCTAAATTTAACTTAATGTTGCTAATTTTGAAATGTAAACATAGCCCTTACTCCAGGAGAAAAATTATATTAATATTAAGAAATTACAGTTGTTCCTTTTGACTCTTATGAAGAATCACAAAGAAATGCAGTTATTGTCATCTAAATATAATGTTTTATGATAAGAAAAATTCTAGTAGTCTTTAATAGCTATACCTTTCACTAAGTCTGAACAAAACCACTGCTTTTCAATGTTTGTTGTTTATTGCTCTTCTTTATTTATTCCCCTTTTTTTTCTTCTGCTATAAATCCATTTAAACATAGCAGATCTCTGTGTGCAATGTGGTTTCCAATATTCAGTAGCTGTTGGTGAATTTTAAATTTTTTAAGCATATTCATAGAAGGCAACCAGTCCTGTTATGAAAATCTTCTGATGAAATTCGCCTCTTTGGTAATTAAAAAAATTGATCTGCTGACATAGGAGGAGGTCTGGGCTATTACCACTAGCTTGTGCTTCCAGTGAAGTATCAAGCTCATGTCCAGTTTTGTTGCATTTTCTCAAAAAAGGCTCTGTAATGACAGTATATCAGAGAATTTTTTCATTTCTTCATGTAACAAAACAGTTCCTAAGTCATAATAGACATTTCTTAGGTTCATGATTTCTTGATACTACTGCTGTCACAATGAGGAGCTTCTGTCTCTGACCTCAGGGTTCTGTGAGTGAAGTGTTTGTTGTCTCTCGTCACAGCGATTTCTTTTAACTTTCCTTTACACTGAACAAACTTTTTAAAATAGCTTTAGAACCAGTGACATTTTGGAATGCATATTTCTGATGTGGATGCTAGTTATGTAACCTGACTCTTTTGGGATAAAAATATTCTGACAAATTTGATTGTAGACTACTGAGACTGCAGAAATATTTGACTGATGAATTCCTTTCCTGGATACTTTCAGCACAAACCAATGTCTGCTAAGCTCTCTCTCATTTGACTGCAAAGAGCATATGATGAAATCAGAGAAACAATTATCATGAAGTCATCGATTTGATCTACATTCTGCCAAGTTGTCAAGAATTTCACGGAGAAATTACAAAATATAAATGGGACTCCAGACTCCATTTACTTCATCTATTTTTTTAACTATAATTTACTGAAAATATGTATCTCTAACAAATTTCTACTTTTAGTTTTATGTGCATCATTTTTACTTTGTATAATTGCAGGCACAGGTTTTTTTGTGGTTTTGGTTTGGTTTTCTGTGGTTTTTTGTTGTTTATCATGTTTTTTGTCTGATGTTCTTCTACTAAGGAGAAAATTATAATACAATATAATACATCCGTGTTATTTAAGTCATATGGCTAAAGGATCAGCTTTTCAAATTGGCAACACCTGCAATGGGACCATTTTTAAAAGAATATCTTCCAGGCTGCCACTCAGAAGTGGCAAGAACTTTGAAAAATGCTCAGTGGAAAGGATGAAATCTTCAGCCACTCAGAAATCTTGTCCCTGTTCTAATGGAAACAAAACAAAACCTTTTTTGGAGTCTTATTCCAACACTGACAAATGTGTTCAGGCTTTCTATTTATGGAGACTGTTAAACTGATACCTTATTACCTTGATTGTAAAAGACCTCACAGCATTAGCAAAGTAGCTTACACTTCCCTCTTCAAAAAGCAAAGGGAATAATGCAATGTTCTGTTTGTCCTTCCAGATACTACTCTGCCATGTCCAGATGATGCCACTTGGCAGTCCCCAAAAATTACTAAAGCTCTGATCCGTGTCAGCAAGTTCTTCTTTGCAAACACTCACTCACAGAAGTGTTGGGACATTACTGAACGCAGTGATAGCCAGAATACTATTAATAGTCCTAGCTGTTATTTTTAAATAGCAGCCTCAGTGCTTTTCAAGGATGACTGGTTCCTTCATCATAACTGCACTCATGGTCTACCACCACCACATGACTTTGACGACTCTAAATACCTGATCTTCTCAGAAAGCTGTGCTGCTCTTCTAGCCTTCAGTTCAGTATCCAGAAAATACTTTTATTTTGTATTCCATCAGTATTCTGATGGTATTCGGAAATTGAACAAACCAAAACTGCTTTAGTTTTAGCTAAAAAAGGATAAACGTGCTTTGGAGAAAGCCACAGTTCTCAATAATTCATTTTACTCTCATCACAGCTGCTTTTGCAGCTTTAGACACTAAAAATACGATTTGGAATGCATACCTGACTCATTTCTGATGTCCCTTTTCATATTCTTTTTTTTTTCCACATTAAAATAAGTTCACTCTGCAAGATGTTGACCACTTAAGCAAAATTTTAAGAAGCACTGTGGTATTGGTTTGCTCAGTGACAGGGCTCAATGCCCAGATTCATCTCAGCACGTATCTATCTAGTTTTTTGCTGATTTAAGTAGCCCTGCTGCTCTGGGCCTAAGTAATAAGGATGTTAATCACAGAGATCTACAATAATTATCAAGGGACTTTGCTCCTCTGACTTTTTGACCAGTAGCACCAATACAAGTTTAGGTACTTGGATAGAATGCTCACATGTTTTTCTCTGGATCCAGTCAGTCATCCTTTCAGCTTAGACATGATTTTAAGCCAAACTGAAGATTATCTTCAATAAAATAAGTTACCTGAGGTAACTGAGATGCAGAGGTGCAATATTTCACTGTTTTCATGGAGCTTGCTCACAAACACCTGTTCATTCCACAGCATCCTGGGAAAAAAAAGAGCAAGTGGAAAGGGAGGGATTGAAGTGTGTGAGTTGGCCCATCCCACTCAACATGAAGTGGTTCATCTGTCCATACCTGACATTTCACTGAATCTCAGGCAATGTTTCCTTCTGGGAACACAAGATACTTCTTGTGGCCTCCCCTCACATGCAGACATTGTAGTCTGGCCATAGCTCACTCACCGAGCTGACCTGCTTGGCCCATCATGCCCAGCAGCTTCAGAACACTTCCCTGCTGCCTGGGCTTTAAGTCCAGCCCCACTGAAACCAGCAGTACATCCCTCCAAGAGCAGTGAGCACACCTGGAGGAACTTTGTAGGTCCTTTGAATTCCCTGAATTTCTCAGCATAAATAATGATAACAGACCATGACCCTCATTATTTACCTTGGCTCTAAAATCCAAGCTCTTATTTTACAGCCGTGATTTTCTATAATAAAACATTGTGTTGCAAATATTTCTGTGCTTGACAGGTTGAAATAACAAGCTCAGGGGATGTTATGTGCTGATAACTCTGTAGCTGCAAAGACATTTCTATACTATACAGTCCTTTGATGTAAATTAATTTTCACGATCCACTTTACATCCTGCCATTTATGCTGATTGTTTATTCTTTGCACTACTTTTAAACAAGGAAATGACAGTGAAGCTTATTTTCTTAATGCCACATTTTTTGTTTCAAACAAAAAGGATACCTTTTTAAATTAAAGCAATACTTCTGGTTCAGCATAATAGTCATAAATTATGGCTACAAAAGCATGGTTTTACAAAAGTGAAGCGTTGGCAGTGTCATTCCCAGCTAAACAGATATGTTTACGTATTTGCAAGACATAACCCTGAATAATTCAATTTGATGAGAAAATACATATATTGTCCTTAATATGTTCAGTAATCTACAGGAAATCTTGTGCATTGCCAAGCCTGCCATGTAAATTGTCAGAAATCGTAAGATACCCATATTTATGTAAATTTCCTAAGAGAGAAAAGTCTGAAAGGATTCCTTCCTGCACCTCCTCCTCTTAGATCATTTAATCCTTAGTTTAGGGCCATGAACAAATAATCTCTGACCCTTGTCTTTCAAGTTTTGCAAATCAGTTTAGAACTCTGCAAGCTAGAGCTAGCAAATAAGCAGTTGGTTATGTCCAGACACCCTGACCTGGGCTGTTACAGCTGCTTCCCCTGGCATCAGTAAAGGTCTAGCAGCCCTGCTGCACAAGTGGTCTGATTCACTCTTCTCTCTTGCACGCAGAAATCGCGATATTCATGAGGACCGAGTTAGGTGCCTGTAGCATATAGTCTGACTGTGGCCCTCTGTCCTCACTGGAACTAACTACATGCTTAAAATTAAGAATGTGTGGAAGTAACTTGCTGTGTCAGGAATGGAGAGTGGAGGTTTCTGCTGGTGCAAAGAGACAAACACACTCATATGGGGAACTCTCACAGGGCTGAGCAAAGTAGAGACCTGCTTACTTCGCTCTCTCCTTTGTTATGTGATACGCACTGCAGCGTAGCCTCTGTTCCACCTGAGATCAAGATGATGCTGATATTTATCTTCTGAAAGAAAAAATTTCCCCATTTGCTTTTCCCTTTTCAAGATAGGTAAAAAATACGTTTTATGTAGTCATATACTGGGGAGGAAAAGATGTATCATGGTTGCAAATCTTTGAAAGCCTCAAAGTAATCTGTAAGCATTTAAGAAAAGCTTTGTCTGTTGGCGCAACAATTCTGACTAGAAATCTTACTTAAACCTTATCTTTGTTTTGCAGCAGTACCTGAAAAGAAGGAAGTAAAAGCAAAAAAGGCAGCAGAGCAAGGTAAAAGAAAACAAAGCATGATTGCATTATCTCTCTTAAAAGACAATAGCTCAGAAAAAAAAAATCTTCAAATTCAGACAGCTGGGTGACAGCAACCTTTAAATCCATTGCTTTGCTAGTTATTTCCAGGGCTCTGCCGTGTTTATCACAACAACAGGGAATTCCCACCAGGCAACTGGCTTTGTCCCACTTCCACAAAACTGCAACCCCTACAAAAGCTTCAAGTGAACAGACTTTAGCTTGAAGGTCCTCTGCTAGGGCTTTGTGTCCCACAGACCATGCGAGAGGCTTCCTGCCCCTGTAGCCTGGGAAGGAATCAGCCTTCACTATTCAGTCTTGCAATGAGATAAAGAGCCCCCTAAAGTCATCTGAGCTGCCTTTCTTATCCTGAATGAAACATTAACCCCATGAAGAGCCACGAAGGTCCACTACAGAGAAACTCAAAAGGTCTTGAGACCAGAACTTGTAGATGTAAGGTTTAGCAAAAATCTTGGGGTTGTTATAGATGAGACATGAATGGGAATGTCTGTGAGTGGGAACACTAGAAGAAGAAAGGATACAAGAACTGCACATGTTGATGTCACATAGTTCAGAAGGTCACAAATTCTGCATACAGTTCCTCAAGCCAACCAGAGCAGGATCACTAACAGACAATCTATACCCAGGATAAAGCAAAACTCAAGCCACTGAGAGATGATGGTGAACATAAAAAGGATTGGAGCCTTAAAATATCTAGATAAAGGTGTGCCTTTTCCCATTACATACATTTGTATTTAATATTATTGTTACTTTCAGCATTATATCGTGCATACTTTTTCCTTGTGCACTTGTTAAAAGCAAGCCATACTGTTTTAGGTTAGCATGGGAAGTAGCAAAGTAGTAAAAGAGTGGTGTAAATACCCAAAGCTTATCAGCCCTGGCTCCCTCTATGCACATCATAATATATTCTGGTTTATTCCTAACTGTCTACCAAGTAGACAGTTTTGTTTTTATTCATGCTCAAATTGGCAATTAGAGCCCTGATGTTGAATTTGGCTTTTTCAGTCTTATCATACTGGAGGTTTTCCAAACCTGCCAATAACCTTTAGAATAAGGTATACAACACATCTACTAGTGTAGCTTTGGTCAGTTGAGCTACTGTCCCTTTCTTTTCTACAATTTCTCAGCTTCAGCTTTACTCAGCATTACTCAAGCCAATGCAGGCACCCTGCAGCAGCTGTCAGCTGCTTGTTAGTTGTCATGGAAAATGTTATAATTAGGTGGGCCTTGGCCTAGATTTCAGTTATTGTTAGTCTGGGTATCTCCACACTATTTTCCATTGCCGTACAAGTGCTTCCCCAGCCATCTGCACTGCTTCCCCTCTGTTTGGCTGTCTCATGCAGTGATGAGGTGGTGTTTGATGTGAGATTTGTCCCTTAGACAATGGGCCACCATTAAATGGGACTTTATCTGCAAAATGTTTTAATGTGTCATGAAGAGCACAGGTTGAGCAGTACAAACCACAGTTACACATTGTTGGCATTGAGCAGGGATTTCTAAACCCTTGGTTGTGATCCCCAGCAACGCTATCTCCCCATGCCAGCAGCCACCTAATTTCTGCAAGTCAGAGGAATAATAGCAACATGTGATGTCTATCGCAAATATTTCTGCAGATTCTTCCAAGCAGTGGTAGCAACTCAGTTCCTCTGCTGCACAGAAGCAAACATAAACACTTTCAGACAGCAACTGTCTCTGCCTTTCATTTCTCTACCCTATATGTATAGAGCTACTGCCAACACATTGCACACAAAGACAAATGAGCCAAAAAAAAATTTCAGGAAGTTTTTTAGACTGAGAAATGAAATAATTTTCTCTGCTAGCTATTGTGCACCAGGATACATATCAAAAAGTAGACGGACCAACCTGGTCAAAACTAGGATTTGCAATTCAGGAACAACACTAAATATAAGCAGACTTGCAGAAAAATTTGAGTGCAGGCAGCTCTATTTGTTTAGCAATCAGGACATAGCTTCACTGTTTCAAACCTGAAGGTTTTAGTGGTCAAGCATGCTATTGCAGCTTTGACCTCAAATCCCTACCATCTGTAAATGGGCTAAAAGGTTGTAACAACATTTCAGTTCACTCATCTTCTATTAGTAGTAAAGCAAAATTGCATGTAACATCTTCAACTGTTAAAAGGAGAGCAAGAAGGCAGAGAACTGTCAGAAGTGTCTGGAAAAAGACAGTGTCTTAACACTGCCCAATTTGTTTGAAAAATGACACAAACAAGTGTCAGACGGTTGCCAGGGGGTTATTGCATGTTATTAAGGTAACTGAGAGTTAATATTTAAAAGAAATGTGGAAAAGGCAAAGATTTTATCTTGTGATATCCAACAATAGTAAGAAAAAAGTTAATTGCCATCAGCTAAAGCAGGTCATATGAGACTGTGTTTTTTTATGTTCTGGTTGCACATCTGCAAGATACTAGATGGGAACCATGAATCTTTTACACATACACTGTCAAGCAGCAAGGGAGTAGAAATAATTTTCAGGATATATTTAAGCATTTAGTAACAATATCTATTTAATTACATTTTCATTAGTTGATTATATTTTTTAAAATTTCCTATGTGAACATGTATTCTAATATTTTTTTTCTTTCCTTTTCCACTTCCGCTTCCCTTCTCTTCTCTTTCCTCAGATAAACCAAAGATGAAACAAGGAAGTAAGCTACAGTTTTACATATTGCTTCTCCCTGTAACTAATAAGGCAATAGCAGACCTATAAATGAGAAAATAAAAATTTATAAAAGCTCCTACTGCTACTCAGAATTGTAGATTATGGGTGATTAGATAGACTAGAACTGATACAGCAAAACTGATAATGGTAATAATGGATGTATTGAGAATTCCTAGTCTGTTTAAGCTAAAGATGTTTCATCCCAGTGATGTATATTTCTCCTTGACAATAGGAAGAGACTTGTGCCATGCCAACACGAAAAATCTATTTACAGAGTTTATAGTTATTATTTTACAAACAGAATTCGTCTTTCCACACCTACTAGGCTCACTACAGGTCTCAACTGTGTATTCTGTTGTCCATATGAGCTCAGCACTGCAAATCAGTGAAGAGTAAGTAACACAAGGCCCTTGTTATGGGATTTGTGCTACAGATAGTAATTTTGCCACGTTATGGAAGACAGTCTGTCAGACCTCAGTAAATTCAGTCCAACAGAATACGTAGAGTGTTTATTTACACTTTAATTTCCCATTTCCAAGTCAATTCTGGGTCATTTTTTAAGTTCTTCAGCAGCATCTGTGTCACATGCCACACCAACCTAAAACCCATTTTTCTCCTGGTGATGACACCCGTCTGTGAAGCACCTTACCAAAGATTTCCTTGTTTGGGAATGAAACAAAGGAAATTTGTTTGAAGTCAGTTTTATAAAGTAATGACTTAAGCTTTTGCTTCAGAATTTTTTTAATATTCTTTTTTTTTCCCAAATGCATCATCGAGGTAACATCTTCTGTAGCAGTTTGCTTAACTGTATTCTTAATAAAGGAGGTGTACAACAACTTTAAGTTCTTACAGGTATGCTCCTGAAAGTAAAGGATTCATATTGTACATTAAATTATTTATTTTAGTAATGGCATAATAACATAGTTTTTAACTGTGTTACTTATATTCTTGTATTAATCATAAAATATTTGAATTGTGAATCTCAAAAAAAAAAAAAAAAAGGAGAAAGGTCTGTGTCTTCCATTCTTTCCTGTTTTTTTTTCTTTTGTGGAGACCATTGCCCTGAACATGGAATCTCTCTTGGGAATTCTTCATAACTCATGAGCACTGAAGGACAAGTTGTTCAGTCTCCTCATTGAGTAATGACAGATTGTTGTCATTGACTTAATATTTAAAAATTGGTGTTGACTTTTTATTAGGACTATTAGAGATACTTAGTTCCACTGTATATACTTCACAGACATCTGTAGGAAACTGTTTTCTCACTCTGAAAATTAGTGACTGAATCATAAATCAGCAAGTAAAAAACCTGAAGGTGGAAGCAGGAGAGTGTAGGTACCTTCTGAAGGAGAGGTCTTGGCCATAGTGAGGATGGAAAGACAGCTTTATTAAATTAAAATTACACTTTTGACCTTGTTCAACAAAATCCCAAGACTTCTATAAAAATTGTATCATCTGGAAGTATTGCCTTTATAGAAGCACAGTGTAGAAGGGGAAAAAATAATAAAACATTTATCCCTTGACATCAGCACCAACAAAACGGGGGTTTCAATGTCAACAGTAAATTAATTTTTTTCCACTTGATGGTTACTTATACTATAAATAAAATTTTATTATTTCTGGATTCCTCCAATTCATATTCCCTATTAATTCAGTGTGCCTTACACAGAGCTGAATACTAAATCAGGAAAAAGAAACTTTATTGATACCATGTTAAATTACTATTGGACACATTCCATGCTTTTATAACAAAAGGGATGATTTGTGAATTGTGTGTGCTTAAGGCAATAAAAAGATATCACTCCAGCAACCCCCTGTGCCAATTGCAAGTTTCCTATCTATCTGATAAACACAACCTTATCCTCATTAGGAATCTTTCCTCCCACTTCTTATGTGTAGAAATCAAGGGGAACTTCTAAGCATTCTTTAAGATCTTCTGGCACTGAATTGCTGCCAAGTTCCTGAATAGTAAGAATTTTTTGCTTCATATCTGATGGACAATTGTATTATTTTTTTCCAGAAAATGCCTGCTAATCAAGGTTTCTCAGACAACATGTATAACCCAGTGTAACCAGTAGTCAGATGGTTAAAACACCTGCTTAACATACAGGGTTCAAAATCTAAGTCTGTTCTTTCTCACTAGCCGGTTTTTGGACAGTACCATCCATCTTTTTAATTTTGGTGGGAAAAACTTTGACACCTTGGTTTCATTAGACCAGAATGTGATCTCACATTTTGTCTGAAACACAATCCTTTTTTTTTTTCTGCCTGGTTCAAATTGCTTCTTATGCCTTTTATAGGGGACTGCCCTTCCTCATGCAGTATCCATCATGGATGGCATGGCCTAGCCACCTTCCCTTCTTCTCTGCAGGCAGAATAAAAAGATCTCTTCATCCTCCTATTTGTCACTATTGTGATGCTCTCTCAATTTGATACACATCTGACATTTAGAAAATTAATACTTTCAATACAGAGACTCTTGCACTTGTTCAGCAAGAATGGACAATCCCAGATAAGAAAAGTAAGCCAAAGTAAAAGGTCAATTTTTCCCTTTCTGGTGAAGAAAGTTGAAAAAATAATCTTATCCTATATTAAGTTGAAGCTTGCAAATTTTACTGATTTCATAGTTAAATTCATAAAACACCCTTTGTGGACTGAACTCTCTGAACGGGAACAGGTGAACTTCATACAACTCTTCCAATCACTCAGTTTTTCACTATTTTTTCCATTATAGTCTCTCATATGGTCTAGATCCTTCATTCTCTCTTACAATTAAATCTCACAGTTTCACTCAGTTATGACTTCTTACTGTCACTCTATGACTGTGAATACCTCTTTTACAGATCCTGGAAAAGAGAAAGAGTTTAAATCTCCAGCTGCTACAAAAGATAAAGGTAACATAGCAGAACAAAATTGTATAAAACCTGAAGATCTATATGCATCAAGAAAAATATCTTGCAATGCATTGGCCTTTTTGTTTTTTTGGTATAGTTTAGTTAGGAATTTATGAGCACAATGCTGTTTCAGTAAATTTATGATAAAACTTAATTGGCATCACCTGGATCAGAAGTGCAAATACAGCCTTGGTAATATGAAGCATCTGTATGAAAATTTAGAAGTCCAAACTCAAAATTTAGAAGAGCTTGTTAACGTTTGCTGTTACAAGCTGCACAATGAAACTAGTATTGAATGATCTTTGTTCTGTCATCACAACGAAGAGAAGTTCATTGTTGCACTTTGTGAACATGCTAAAATTGATGAAAACCAGTTTGTGCTACACATTTTATTGGTATCATGGCTCAGTTAGAAACCACCAATTACTGAATCAATTATTATCCCAGAGGTATTAGATGTTAACCTTTTATCACTGTAGATTGAAGATTAATAAATTATTTCTTACAGAACATGATAAAGAAAAAGAAGGAAAGAATCCTACATCTTTAAAAGATAAAGGTAAGAATACACAATAGAATATAAAACCTGTTGAAAAACACAAAAAGTAGAATGAAGGTATTAATTTTATAAAACTCATTATAAATCTTAACCAGTCAACATTTATTTGGTTGAAGTATTCTGCAAGATTTATAGCATGAAAAAAAGTGGAAAATAGGGACATAAATAGAACATAGTGAGCCAATTAATGTTCAGAAATCTCAAAATTAATTCACAAAACCACTCTGAATAATGGTTAAGAACTTCCCTAAGAACTTTCTCTTCTGAACAATGCAAAGTGTTTAACAGGAGCCAGTTAAAAAAGACTGGACTGAATGCTTGCATAAATCTGTGAACATAATAGAAATAAAGAAAAGTTTTATAAGCACATGAGTGGTTAATGTGCTTTCTGGGCTCTGTAAAAAGCTATAGTTAAGAACCCATAGCTTCATCCAGTCAATCACCCGCAACATGAGAGTTGGTCTGAATATTTCTTTTAATCCTTATTTTTTTATCAAACATTTCACATCTTTTTTATTTTATTAGAGTAGATGGTTAGCTCAGCTGAATTTTCATTCATCTGTTATTTTGCTGGGTACTTTTTAGCCCTTATATCTTTCCTCCTTTCTAGAGGTAGCTGTATTTGGAAGGAGAAGTGATATATGTATAAATCTCCTTTGTTATGTTCTCCATAGAAGGTTCTTCAAGATAGAAAGATTTACCATATAGATAGGCATATTAATGTGTATTCTAAGGAATAGTCATTATATACTATTTCAAACAAAAAAATTGAATGAAGGGTTTAGTTCAACCACTATGGAAAGATTAAAAAAAAAATCTAAAACAAAAGAAGGAATAATTTTATGGCTAGACATATTTTCAAAATCCTGGAAGCTGTGTTCATTCACTCACTCTCATTTAATTGGGCAATCACTAATTATTCACTTCTTTGCAAACAAAATAAAATTAAATTATAATAGCCTGCAAATCCTCTGTTTCACGTATTGTTCTTCTACGTGCATTCTACTCCTAATGTACACATGCCCCATTTACATGAGCTTAGTTATCTGGACCAGAACTGTATATCCAAACTCTCCTGGGGTCCTGTGACCCTCTCCACAGGCTGCCTATAATCTGTTATTCCCTGCTGGGGTTCTGCTGAAAAATTAGAAGAGGAACTTGAGTGCTCTGCCCTCTCCTCCTCTGCATGGAAAGGTACGCTAAGACCACTGCTCCTTTCAAAGTATCACTGCCGGAAGCAGGGGAGAAAAAGAAAAAAAAAAAAAAAAAAAAAAACCAAAAGAGAAAGAGAAGACCCAAAACATTTTTCCTCTTTGGCAAGAGGTTCTTTATGAGAAAAAGAAAGGGGTTTGCAAGCGTGAACAAGGTTATGTAGTCTGTCCTTCACTGAGGGCTCCCACAGTGCTGCTTTTAATCTCCTGGGCTCCTACTCAATAGGTCAGTGATTTCAATCACTGTTATTAACAGGTCCTTCTAACATGACACAGGAGATCAGACCTTCTCAACACAGCCTTCAGAAAGGGGCAGGCAGGAATTTATTTTAAACATCAAGTGCAGGCCATGTTATGTCAGATTTCCTACATTTTAGGAAAACAAGGCAAAAATCTCTGTAAAAATTCCAACGTATTACTCAAAGTGTTACCAACTAGAGCTTCACACCATTTTCACCCCATGTAAAGCTGTCGTGTATGCCCAATGCTGCTAACAGCAAGTTCTCAACCTACTGCTCAATGCTGAATACAGCTGTGAACGCACTGCAGGCTCCTGAGCCCCTGCAGCTACATCGATGTCCAGCCCAGCTCAGATCCTGAGAACACTCGCTGATGCAGCCATTGCTCTTTCCCATAATAGACATCAAACTTACACAGCTCAATGTCTATGTCTAAAAATGCAGGTGCTGATTATCAAGCTGAATAGCCCAATTCGGAATACGTTGTCAGCAAAGATTCCATAGGAAGAACTTACAAATCTTTGTGGGAGAAAACCTTAGAAATCTTGGCACCTTCCTGGGCTATGTGCTTTCCCTGTTGCATTCTGGATTATTATGCTACTTAAATATATGTTTAACACCATAAATCCCACATTTCAGTTACCATATTTGCCCAGCTGTAGCTCATAAATTAATCAAAGCTTTATTTGCATGTTATTCTTTCCCCTCTCTATCACCTTTTTAAGCCTCTTCATGGGCTTCTATAAAGGTTGACCCTGTAACTGGGGTCTTATTTTCACTTTTTGCAACTTGGTGTGTTGAAATGTTGCTGGCAAAGAAAAATATGTTGAGGGACACAGAAAAGTAAAGATTTTTAAGACTGCATATACATGCTGATTATGAATCTTGGGAGTTTGTTACTATTCATGTAAAACCAAATAAAGGAACATTTTTAGATGAAGTGCTAAATACTTGTCATGGTTAACATTTGCCTGGCACGTTATGCAATAAAAGAGGCATCATCATATCTCATTCTGTTTGAAGGATGGACTAAGTTTGGATAAACAAGGATGATAGCCAGACCAAATACCTTATCAAAAACCAGGCTGTTTTTCATAAACAGATGCACAGTGACTTTATTTAAGGCAGAGACAGGAAAAATAAATCTCTCAATTTGGAGTTATCACTGGGTTACTCTATAGATCACAACCTCACAATGTTACCTTACCTATTTTATGAAGTGAATAAAATGCCTTCAATCGTAGAGTTTAATTTTATTGTCAGTAATTAAAGAGAACACTAGAAGAATATACTTTACACTGTCTTGTGATAAAGGGCATCTCAAGACTGTTTCTGAATTTATAACTAGCTTTTCAGCTTTTTCCTGAAGTAAGGGAGGGTAAAGAAGCCCACTTACAATAATGAATATAAAATTTTATTTTCTGTTTACATAAGCATATTCAAATAATGTGAGGACAATGAACTCCAAGTAGATTTGTCATGTAGTTTTTTGGTAGATATCTTACCCAGCTAATCAGACTAGAAGCTCATTCATCCAAAGCCTCTAACAATGGCACTAAAACTCATGATATATCATATATAACTCCTCACTGATTTTTTCTAAGAAATTTGTTAGAATTGCACTGTGCTGTATACATAATGTAAATTCACTCTTACCCTGTGTTCCATAATGTGTTTTCTAAATAAGGGCTTCTTTTTTCCACTCTTATTTGCTTTTGCCATGTTTTGGGATATCTTTGCATCTTTTCTTATGTCAGTTATGTATGGATAATAAGCCTATTTATTTTTATGCACAGATTGGTAGGGGAAATAAGTCAGCAATGTGTATTTCTTTCTTGCCATATACATAATAGCACATTGTCATTAAAGAAACAAATGTACTGATTTGCACTTGCTACGTAATGCTTGTGCTCCCTTTAACATAAAAGTAAAAAAAAAAAAAAAATCTTGTCTGTAGCACTTTTTATCTTAAATTAAATAAACATTTTTTTCTTTTAAAGTGGAAATTTTTGTTTTGAGACCCACCTACGCCAAAGCAATGCCTTTTCAGTTAATTTCCTCCTATTTCCATCTACTTATTTCTTGTTGTCATTTGGATGAGAGCTAGATCTTTATCCTGAAGAGCTCACACACTGCTGCTGCTGCATCTTTCTATACTATCTTCCTAACCTGACCCAGCTTCAGCCCTGCAGCAGGATGCGGGAGGAAAGCAGCAAGGTGAACGCTGGCTGTAAACCAAATTTATGTCTTTCCCCCTCTGGAACCAGCAGGAAAGTGGTCAGTTGAGAGTAGAAGTTTGCAAAGTCTTCAGTGGGGCCTTGTTTAAACCCCTGAAGATGAAAACCTGCTCCCTGGAAAGGAAGCAGGACTGATATCTCAGTAGCCTTGGCTCAGAAGTTGAGGAAGTCAGTGCACCATGGAAAATGGCCTGCGCTGATACCTGTATCCATGAGTTGTAAGAGTGAAAGTGCAGAACCTGCTTTAGGAGCCACGAATCACAAGAAATCTCAGGGAAGCATGCAACATGGATGACAAAATCCCCCTCGTGCATATGCCACCAAACCCATCAGGCCAAAGGCAATGGTTTGTGCCTGTGGCTGTAACAGTGACCGCTGATCTTTGAGATCACAAAAGTGCACACAGCGTAAAATGGTCAAGTTGGGTAGCTGTTGTCCCAAGGCTTCCTATATAGTCAACACAGAGGCTCCTTCAAAGAGTTTCAGTCCCCTGAAGGAGTCCATTGCTGCTGTGAAGGCTCCCAATTTAAGTACCTATCCCTGAACAGTGTGATTTCTCCAACAGCTTCAGCCACCCTGGAAGTGGACTTTTTCCTGTTAAAACTCACACTTAAAGCCAGATGGCTAAGTGGGATTGCTTCCTGGTACCATGGCAGGCAGGAGGATAATCAGAATTAAACTTATTTTGCCAAGGATCTTCTTTTAGCTTTATTTTTACCGAAGACATGGTTAACTTTAATTTGGAATAAATGGCATATTTTTTCTAGATGCTTAGGTGCTATATCCTGTCAGATGGAGTGCAATTGGGTTTACTCAGCATCCTGCAGGCTGTGATACCCTCTCACTCAAACCACATATATTCATAAGCCTATGAAATTACTTCCTCACTTTAAAAAATTTATTTCCTCCTAATATTCCCTGATACATACACTGAAGAGGTCAAGAGGCCATTGTTCAAAAAATAAAAAAAAAGTAGTTGTTCATACAACTGTGCTTGCTGACCTTGAGTGCATGATCCATGAAGGACTGAGGAAAAAAAATGGTTTTCAGTCCATTTTAGTAAAAAGAATTATCCTTTTGTCTTTATAAAGTTTTGGATAAGGCCCTAAGACTTTCTAATCCTTACGTTTTCTTCTTTCTGCAAAGTCTCTACAGAGTGATCTATATTGTGCCTTAAAAAATATAAGATGGTCTCTAGAGAGGATGTAAAGACACTTACCTTCACAATTTTAGCCTTAATTTTTAAATATTGGTTGGTTTTCTTTTAAGTGTACTCTCTTCTAAGTCTCAAAAACTTAATTATTTTCCTACAGATTCTCTGAAAGGAAAAAATCCCAGGAATCCAGAGGGGTCAAAGGAAAAAGGTAAGTGAAGAAGTTAAATTCAGAACTGAATATGAGAAGAGCTATTCAATGCTAGAAACAGGTATTGATTAGAATATACAGGGATGGAAAACCAAGCCCATTTCATTCATGTTCAGATCATTTTATCCATTACATTGTTTTTTGAAACATTTGTGCTGTACAGATCCCTAGTAGGGTCCTTTTTTAAAATACATATATTTGAATTTGTATCCTAGGGAAAACACTAAAATGTATAATTTATACCCCCTTTGGATGTTAGTCTATCAAAAAAAAGTTGTCTAAATCCCATAGTGGGGACATTCCTGTAAGGAACTGCCCTAAATCTGGTCCATGTGGCTATGGCTCAGGAATGTGGTTGACTGAGAATGATACTGACTGAGGCTACCGACAGATCCATGTGAGGGTGACTGATATGTCAGGGGTTTTTCCTAGTTTGTTGGCAGCACGGACACATACATCTCTAATCTTGTCAGTTGCAGGAGGTTGGCCTGCTAGCTCTGCACAGAGGTCATGGATTGTTTGATAGTGTCTGTTTGGACAAAACACTGGTTGTTGCATCGTGATGCATATTAAACACTAATACAAAGAATTATAGGATCCACAGGCACTGATGACTTTCTGGAGAGTATTGACACAGATAAAAAATTCAAGGGAAACAGCAAAAGCTAGCAGAACTGTGCATGATGCCTGAACTACAAAGGTACATTTGAAGCTCAGATTGTGACAAAGTCCTATTTTTTTGGAAGCTGGAGATATTCAATGCAGTCCAGATTATGGTTGGCATAGTTCAGCGTACTGGATAGACATGCAGCAAAGTGGTGCATTTCTGTGAGGAATGTATTATTCCTTGTGAAAATTCTGGGAAGTGAAGCCAGGGCACCACTTGGATGTCAGGATTCTCCTCTTTGTCACTGTTGTCAGTCTGTGAGTCTCACCTGGGCACCGCTAGAAGATCATAGTTTTCCTTTATTTGTGTTTACCTAATTTCTGGATTTTCTTTTGTCCTTGGCTTCTGCCTTGTCAGGTACAGGAAAGAAAGAACTAGAATATCAATATTTTTTTCTCATGTCCTTTAATACTTTGTCATATACTACAGAAAAATTAGAGATACAATTACATTCTTGGACTATTCGCTGTGCTGTAAAATATATAATTGTACATTCAAAGGATGAGCACTGCTATTATTTTATACCCAGTTTGCTTGTGATTTAAAAAAGCTATATATATGCAGGAGGTGAAATCCTGTTCACAGGCAATACCCCTATGGCCTCTTTGATATTAAAAGAATAATGGAGTCCTGAATGAGTACCTGGACCTTTTGTCACTCCTGAATAAAGAAAACTCCCACTTACCTTCATTGGCAGCCTCTGGCTTTCAAGACCAGTATTCCTAATATTTTAATTGTATCAGTGTAGATTAATTTTTTATTTGGGTTCATCAAAAGAAAAATCCATTGATGCCAACTGCTCTATAGAATTGCTTTGCTCATTGTAAATCATTATCCTTTATTGCCTACTTGAGAGACAGCTTAACAGTTTCTTCAAAATGCGAAGAAAGTAATGACATATTGAAAGCTTATTATTTTGCATATCCAAGTCTAAAAGGATGAATGAATGACCCCATTGTTTTGTCCTGTTCTTTATTTCCATGCTGTTAAATCCATTTAATTATCACATCTTTTTTGCTCTATATATCAAATTGCTTGACTTACTTTCTTCTCCAGTGTCATCTTATTTCTCTAATCTGACTTGTGATAAATGTTAAATGTTTCTTTCTAGAGACTGGTAAAAGAAAAGACGTGAAGCCTCCAGCAGCCTTAAAGGAAAAGGGTAATGTCTTATCATTATGTGGTTGGGAAATAACCAATTGTCCTGGTAAAAGGGTCTGCTGGTATCTCAGTGCAGTTTTGATATATTTTGAATTGCAGACTTTTGAAAATGAACTAGACCTAGCTTCTCACTTAATACATCTGATATATTGAAAGGAATAATGTCTGACATGATTCAGAAGTAATAAAATTGTAACCCTTATTTTGGTGTTCTTTAACTGCTTCTGACCTGCACAGACAATATTGCAGTAGGAAGCTGGTCTATTATAAGTGAACTAAACAGAGCACTTACTGAATTCACATGACAGGCTGAAATGACAGGCTGCACAGGAATGAGTGGCTGGTTGGAATAACAGAAACTTTGCCAGCTAATTCAGTGGGAAGTATTTTTGTTTTGCATTCAAATTATAAGTTGAGCCTTTTATTGAACTAAACAGAAACTCAAATTCCTAACACTTATCCCTTTTTCACATTTGATCTGGTGTTATGAATGTTTGTTACAGTACTGATGGGCACAGTGTATATTTCTATTAAAAAAAATCCATTTTTCTGTTTGATATTTTTTACAGAGTCTTCAAAAGGAAAAGAAATGAAGGCTTCAGCTATGTCTAAGGAAAAAGGTAACAGTCCCAAGTGGAACTGAGCCTTAGCACAAGATTCAGATGAGAAAATAAATCCATTGTGCAAGTATTTCCAAGTGAAATCCTACATAGCCATCCATATGTATCCTTGAATGGCATCCTTTGCTGCTGGACATTCTTTTTACCTGGCTGATAAATAAGAAACACATAAGGTGCTATACAAGCAAGCTGTAGCAGTGTTACTTTATAGACCCCAAAGTTATGAAGACTTATTTTCTTTGTTCTGAATTTTGTCTCATTCTTTCTATTTAAATTTGTCATTTCATATTGCAATTTACTTTTGTTCTATAACACACTATGCGATTGTGTTTTGCTCTCTCTTCCTATGTTGAAATATCATCACTAGCCATCAAATAAAAATCAATTACAGTTTATAATACCTCTTAAATACTAGGCATTTTTAGATGGTGACAAAGTTACAATTATTATTAATTAACTACTTTCAGGTTATTTATTCATATCAACTAAATAAAACTTAGTTTTACATTAACACTATTTGCATATTGATTAAATACCACATGCTCATTAGAAAACCGTCCCTCAGGGTAAATGTGTAAATAATTTAACATGGGTAACTGTCTAATAACTCGCTAGCTAACAACAGTCATTTGAGCCATGGGAATACAGTAGTCAATCTTAAAAACTTTCAGTCAGTTTTGAAAACTACTTCAGCTAATTGAATAATATTGCTTTCTATCTTTAGATTTTCCCTAAAGATCACCGGAAATAATGAGGCAATTTTTTCTCTGACAAACTTACGAAAGGTAGCATTTGCAAGTTTTTAAGTGCAGCTGTTTCACATAGTGTATGGACGTAATATATAGCAGAATAGTAGAAATCAATTATCACTTTGCACAGTTGTATCATTCTAAAGCAATGTGAAGGTGTAAGTGCTATAAAAGCAACTAGGGCTTAAATATTCTGAAATTCTTTGAAACAGTCAAAGTAGATGAACCCAGATTGTCAGTTCAATGTCAAGGACATTAGAAAAATAGGGACACATCATTCTACCACTCCTTTTAGTTTACTTTAGTCAACAGGGAATACTGAAGTAGGGGGTGGGGTGTGTGTTTGTATATTGATTATTCATTTAAGACAACTTGAGGTTTTTTTTATTTGGAGCTTCAGGCAAGCAAGGACTATGGTCTTCCTGCTGGGTTCTTGCAAATATATCTGTGAAGCATAGGTAGGTTGATGAAGAGTTAAACACTGATTATAGCCTAAGTGTTTGACTATTGAGCTTCTCATTGAGTTTCTTATCTTTGTCTTCAGCTCTTCATAAATATTCCTTCTTTGAAGACCGATTTATTTAAATTTAGGTGGTAATAAAAGTCAAGTAGTATTTGTTACAAAAGATCAAATATTATAAAGAAGTACTACATGTCTGTAAAAGTTTTCTAGCTGCACTGCTAATGTATTAACTTCAGCTGTGTTAGACACCCACTCAACTATACCCAAAAAAAAGTATTTAAAAAGACTTAATTAACTCAGTTTGATCAACCAGTGAAATAAATGGTGAATAATATCTCCTTTCAGGTTCCAAAACTGAATTATTTCAAGAAAGGACATGTTTTTCAAGAAACTACATGTTTAATTAAACATTGTGGAATTTCACTGACTGCACATGAAGTGGTTTATGCTCAGTATATTTGAGAACAAAACTCAGTACCCAGAAGTGATTTATTCCACTAGTGCTTTTTTTTTAAATGAAATTAAGTCTTCTTCCCATAGTAGTTGATAAGTCACATGCAAGATTTTCATTCTACTGTGGCATTAGAAAATATGAGCTGTGTCCTCAGTAACGTTTCATACCACTCAGAATTTTTCCACATAGGCTAACTTTTTAACCCATAGATTTAAACACTGCTGTCAGACACACAATCAGGCTAGCTGCCTTCTTTTAAGTCTTGTTTATCTGAGTTAGGTCTGTAAAGTGACTGTTCGGAGCAGGTCTGCAGATCCTTCAAGGCCCCTGGAGCAAGACTGCCACAGAAAAGTACAGCTTGAGTGGGAAGATCTCGGGTTTCATACATCGGTACAGTGATGCCACCTTAGTATCTACAATAGGTTTCAGTCATTTTCTAGCCAACAAAGTTCTTGACACAGCAAATCTTATGTAAGTGCACTGTGAAGGCATTTCCGCTCAGTAGCTGCAGGTTCTTTAAAGTTGTGCCTGTCTGTTCTGCTGCATGTGACAGATCTTCATAAGCCATTTTTTAGCTGTGGGATTCATAGGAAAGAACACTTCCAAAAACAAATGCAACTAACTCAGTGACACTGAATGTGTATGACAAGACATTGACATTTTGTCAGAAGTGTGTAACCCCAATGCATAAAGTGGCTTTAAGCATCCATGTGGGATGCTGTGCTTCACTAAACCTCTCTTTCTTAGCAATGGGAAGTGACACGTTGCATAGATCGGGCAGACAGTTTGAGAAAAGCCTCTATAGGGAAAGTATTTCAGAAAATCTGTGACCATTGCCCTGTAAAGAAGTGCAAACAGGAGGTCACCTTTATGAGCACTGGTACGTTTTTTAGCCAACTGAGAGTACGCAGGGAGTTTCTTAAATGGGCATCTCAGTTTAAACTAGCCAACCAAAAGGTGCCTTGAGAAACAGCAGTGGTTTGGTTAGCACTTGCCACTTTACAGACGTGTCAGTATCACTGTAAATTGCATTAATAGAAGTGGCCACAGTGTAACCCCTTTGTCAAGATAAATACATTTTTGAAATGTGAAAGTTGAATTCACACAAGCTGGATATAATTGCAATAGAAAATCCTGAATAATAAAGAATCTAAATGTAAGGTAGATTTAGGTGTAGAAAAATTGCAATATCAGCTGGTTCAGATGACCTATCCATTATGGATCATCATTGTTGAGCATTGCCAATAAGAGATACTTTAAGAAAACATTAGAGATTTAGAAGTCAGATACTAAGATAATGACAGATACATAAATACCAAGACTGAGTCATAGTGGGAGGTATAAAATTCCCACTGTGAGTCAGCACTTCTCTATAAAATTCTTCAACAGACATTAGAAACTCAGAGAAAAAGAACAGAAATAACATACATAATATAAATGAATTCCATTTTATAAAGGAAGGACATAAAATTTTACTTCTCCAAAGCATTTTATATAGATAAAATTATGAGGCTTGATTTATGGCAAACTATGAAGTGTAGCATTGTCTGTATGGTTTGATACCTGATTAGGTTTTTTCTTTTTAAGGAAAATATGTAAGCTGAATAATTAGCATCTGCATATATATGTATCAATACACATTCAGTAGTCAAAACAGGTTTGTAAATGAAAATACGTCTACTGATACTGAAGGTATTTCCTGAAGGTAGAGACAGCTACATGCTGGGACTCCCAGGTCTCCATAACAGCACTCTGAAAAGTCCTCTGAATGCATGCTGATAACTTTTTATTTATACATGCTTATGCAATTAAACAAAATTCTTGTTGCATAATTTTGTTGTTTCACATAATATTTGAGATCAGAAACCAGGATTCTCTCTGACTGGAACAGTGCTTCTCAACAGCTGACAGAACCAGGCTCCGTATGGCTTATTGACATTTTATGGCCCAATTGCACACTTTTCTGCACAGATACAGTGAAAAAATATCCCTCTCCAAACACACTTTGTACGTGGGACACTATCACTGAAAAGTAAGATTGGCAGAGAGATATTTGCACCCTCTGATGCGGCAGAGACATCAGATCCCTGGGTAGCTCTGCCTCGGTCCTTGGCCTTTTGTGATATATTCAGAGATTTGTGCCAACCTTTGGGAGTGTGTTTGAATTAATCCTCATATGTTTTAGGTATCAAGCTCCAGGGGCTCAGAGAGAGATGGGAGAAGTCAAGCTTCTGCCAGTAGCCGGGTTTTCCTGTGCCTTAGTTGTCGATACGAGGCTGGACCAGAGTGCACACTACTCAGGAATGTAACCACTCATTTACCACCTCTACCCAGTGACTTTATAGGGGTTCTGATAATCCATATTTTGTGAATCCCAATAATCTGAAGCAGAGCTTGCACACTTGTGCTTTCATTCTAGACAATGTGCTTGTCTCATTAAGGCATTGCTGGAATTAAAGAGAAAAACACTGTAAACTTTTTGGGCAGTTATCTTGTGAATTAAATTTTTCTTAATAGTTCTGACAGCTCTCTCTTACAAATTAGGACAAAAGGGATAGTCAGGTTATGCAGGGGAGTTCAACTGCAATATATTCCTAGCCCATTAATATTAAAGTGCATGAAGATAATTGAATAAGAAGTGATTTTGCCAAACCTGTTCATTAAAACCTGGACCAGAAGAGAAAAAGGTCAGCATAGGTGTTTCCTGCTACTGAATGAGAATCATTCTAAACACAGATGCTTCAACCAATTTAAAAGCTAAATTCTCTTCTCTGTTGCTTACTCTTCTGGTTCTTTTAACTGTGGTGTTTAACATGATTAAAATTTCTCTTGATATGGATAAGAGAAATTCTGGACTCAAAAAGACTGGAAGAGAGAGAGAAAATATCTGTTAGGAAGATCTGAGTGAGAATTTTACTTTATACGGTTCTTAAATATTTTAAAACAGTACCTTCTCCTCAAAATATGAACAGATGGACAATTTATGGTGAGATGGGCAAAGACAGCATCAGCTTAGTGAATGCCAGCTGCTTTGCTCTAGCTGCCTATGCGAGGTGGTTTTCACTTCAGCATAACAACATGCATATGAACAGAGTACCTGACGCAGAGGGATGAGCGTGCATTTGATCTTGTTTTACCATAACTTACTTGTCTATAACCAAAACAAGTAAGAACTTACTCAAAACTTCCATGAACTTCATCCAAATGTGCTTCTTGTCTGTCTCAAAATGTGTCAAGGTAAATATAATATTTTAAATTATTCCAGGTTCATTCAGAGATTTAAAAATCAGTCAGAAAAAAAAAATGCTGAAATCATAATTAAAATCAGAACAAAACCAAGCATCTGGAAAATCACATTAGAGAGATCTAGCCTGCATGGTTTCTGAAAAAGGAAATTATTTTTCAGTATTAATTGTTTTGAACATCTTAATAAAGTGGTAAGCACAGCATTTATGAGATGGTTTAAATAGGCCTTTGGAAAGTTCCAGTGTAGGAATTACTACAGAAAGTCAATAGCTGCTGCCTAAGAGGCGCAGTATTGAAGGAAATATGTATCTGATTAGGAAGCGGATAGCAATTGATTCATTTTCAACTTGCAGCCCATTTAAAGAATATGTGTTTAGTATGTCTGGATTCATGCTATATTCCTTAATTAACAGGAAAATTTAGAAATAGTAATGTAATGAAATTTTCAGATGACATAAAATTAGTTAAAGAATTCTGGATCAGAAGGGGCTGCCATACACTGAATTTACAAAGTGAACAGACAGCATGATGGCAAAGAAAATTTAGTGTTCATAAATATAATGTAATATATACTAGAGGGAAAATATTAAAGAATAATTACTCTCTAAATTAACTACGTAAATTCAGAAAAGGTTATTACAGCAGACAAGTCAATGAAGAACTTTCTTCCATATGCAGATGCATTAGTAAAAACACACACAGTGTTTTAAAACCATTGTGTTGTATCTTGTCTGGTGTACAAAACTCTTACATGATAATGTGGCACTGGCAAAGAGCAACCAAAGTTTCATAGAAAGCAAAATAAGAGAAATAATAAAGATTCAGATTATCTTTGAGATTCATTAGTATGATCAGGATAAGATTGAAAATCACAAATCTACTTCAAGGCATCTTCAAAAAGACCACTGAGGAACTGGATATCCATATGGAAATGCAGTTTTCATGGCCCAATATTTCATAATAATTTATTGTAAATTTAGAAAGGAAGTTAAATTTCACATGTCACGATGAAACCTAATTGCTTCATAGAAGAAAATAACAGGAGAATTTGTGGAAGAAATCACTTCTTTGACAGTATTCAAACTAAATATCTGTTCCTCATTACTGATGGATCATAAAGCTTCATAGAACGGACTGTGTTGAGTAGGAAACAGTGTTTTCAAGACTTCTGGTGTTTTCAAAATATTTTCAAGATTTCAGAAATGTTTCTGTTTGCTGAACAGCTCAGAAAAAAGTCCCTTAGAACCATCGCTATCTATCTGATTAAAGGACTGCTGGTAACCTAGATTGAAGTTTCTGATGCAAGTTAAAAACAACAGAGCCATCCTGAACCTGATTTTTGAGGGTTTTTTTCTCCATGAAAATACTTACTACATTGATAGACTTTCGTTACCATTTTACCACTGGAAATTTACCTTTATTTCCCCCTCCCCACCCCCCGAAAATCTTTTGAATAAGGTCTGCCATGGTTCATAATTACTTTTTTTTCCCTATTCCTGAAACATAAAAGATGATGGTGCTCACTTCTAGTTTCTGGAGTAGCTGCCAATCCAGACTCATGATCCCTGCAAATGGGATGTGTATCCTTGATAAATATATATTGCTTTGTATCATACCTATGTTAACTGGAAATGTATGATTGAATTTGGATAAGTC
>NW_010227226.1:38613-58512 GCF_000690775.1 Eurypyga helias
GATTTAAGGCTCTAAATGTAGTCCTCTTTGAACAGGTCTGTAGGTACAAATTCCTAATTGAAGAATTAAAGATCTCTCACCCATACAGTGCAAAAAATGTTGGCTTAAGAATTTGCTCTTTCTCCAAATAATGAAGGTAAAAAAGAACACAGCTAAGAGTATCTCTCATATCTGAGCATCATATTTTTTATTTTATCATTCTACTTTATTTCATGTCCTTCCTTGCCCAGCTACAATATATTACTCGCATTTGTTGTCAGAAGGTAATCTGACATTTTATCAGTTGTAGACCAAATTCCTTGGTTAGACTATCCATCTTTTTGCTGTGTTTCAGATACAAACACAGTGCTCAGTTTCTGAAAGATCGATGTAAAGGGTGGTGTTTGTGCTCTCTTTCATTTATGCCTTGTCATTTTAAGTTTGAATAACAGGATTTGATCAAAGCAATGCTATTGGCAACAGTAGTCGCAATGAGGTCTTTTCTGTCTCTTAACATTTGTTGAGTACATTCCATCAGAAAACTGTGGCCAAGGTAAAATTCAAACAGCTGTCACAACAGGGTATAACAGCATAATAACAGAAATTAGCTAGTGATAAGTGCAGTGGCAGGCATGTGTGGACCTTCCCCTGCCTATGCTTGCCTCAGGACCAGAAGCAGGATGACCCACGGAAGTCAGGAGGAGCCCAGAGGGGCACTGCACCTTTAATTATAAACCCTACCTAAAGTCTCGATATTTGGGGTTTCTGCTGATTTGGCAGTCCCTCCAACACACTTCAAGCAGCAAAGTATGCCTTTCAAAAGCCTTTGAGGCTTCTATAGCATCTCCTGGCAAAAAAAAAAATACTAACTCTGCTGTAACAGTTTTGTGAAAGGCACACATCGCAGCTTTGATATGCATGTCACATAGGAAAGCACAGTGATTGCAAAGAGGACCAGATCCTGGAAACCCTGTGCCTGATCCTAGGCATAAAACCTTCCGTCTACTGCTGGGAACATTCCTGAGATACTACAAACTTGTTTCATTCTCAAAGGACAGCAAGTAGATAACTTGAAAAAAACTTTCAAATCAGGTTTTTTTTGCCCAGGCCATTGATATGTAGCATTTCAGTAACTTCAGGTTTAACTTTTTCTTTTTTGATCTGTTTTATCCAAATGTACTAAGAGTTTAAAACAAAAGGACTTTTAACTTTAAGAACAGTGAAGAGGCAGAAATCAGCACCCAACCTCAAAATGTAAACCCTTGAGACTGCCTACTCCTTTCTTTGACCCCATGACCCTTGATTTCTGTCCTGCATTAGGGCACTTTCTGCAAAGGAAGGACAGAGATCTGCTTCTGCTTATTTCCTTTCCAGTTTCAGTGCCACATCAGGTCCATTCAGACCAGCAACCTGGTGCTGATCACCCTTTTCTGGGGAGTAAGAGCTCTGAATTTTAACTCCCTTGTCTTCTTTTGCCCACAAATGCTAGCGGAGTGTTACTACTGCCACTTCTGACAGACATGTTTCAAAATAAAGTGTCATCTGTCACTAAATTTTTAGAGGGTTCAGTGTTATAAACGTAGGCTGGAGAATGGGCAGTGCATGGATTTCAAATGGACTTAGGTATGAGCTTGGCTCAATTCTGTCAGAATTGCAGCAGTTATTTGTGAATGCAGGTAACACATCCACTTAGGCACTTCAGATCTTTAAGTAAAATTCTTATATGTTTTCACAGTACCCATTGCAGATACATGCAATGCTTTATTGGAATCCCAGGCTGAGTTTTTGGGGGACTTTTATTCTGTCTCCAGAGTTTAAATACTGGTCACGCAGCACAGATTGTTCTGGGGAACCAATTCCATGTTGTTTAAACTGGATTTAGGTTTTGAAGTAGTCTCTTCCAGTCTCTTTCCAATCTTCCTTCCCACAAAACTCATGCTGTAGGATTTGGAGGTGGAATTGCTGCATGATCAGGTCTTGTATTCTCCGTGATAAGCAGAGACTTAGAAACCTGAATATGACTTCAGGTTTTTTTTACTTCTTATTTTATGCATTTGTTCACTACTGCAATCTTTAATAGTCAAAAAGCATGTATTTCTTAAAGAGATGATGCTTCATAGCCTTCCTCTAGACTCCCCTTATGCCTTCATGCCTTCCCATTCCAGTTTATCCTCCTTCTTCACTGGTGATTTTGAAAAAGTCACTCTGTGCCTCTATGTCCCAGTACTAGGGTCTGGGAGGTACAACAACTTTGTGACTGAAGCTAAGTGTGAGAATCTAGAAGGCTGGAATTTGCCCTCATTGATAACAGAGCTGCGTGTCTGTGAGGAAACACTTCGTCTTTCTGACCATCAGTTTCTTCAGCTGGCAAAGAAATCTATTCCTATATTGCACAACATATATATGGTTTAAGATATGTACACAAATGTCTTGTGTATAGGTGTTCATATTATTTTATTGATATTGCATGCTATTAACTTGTATGTGAAAATACAGTATTTTTGTTTCCATTTCAGCTGCCATGAAAAAGGAGGGGGAGAAGAAAGGTAAATCAATTTTTTCCCTTGACTGAAGTGTCTTTCAGGCTGTGACCGCTGTGAGAAATGTTTCTTTCTTTCAGTGATACAACTGCGATGACATACGCCACCTCATGTGCTACCATCAGCCGGCTTTATCTACTCCTACTGTGATAACACAGTTGTCATATCCAGTATTGTTAGCTCCTTTTTACCACAGGCCAACACAGCCCAGTATCAGACACTGCATCGTTCTGACTGGGAGGAAAATGAAAGGCCTTTGTTACCGTGTTAGGATTTGTCAAAAAGAACAAAAGTGGCAGTGCACTGTGCATGCTGACCTAGCTGTTTGTTCTTTGCAGAAGGCGCTTGCCTGGGCACATTTAATTTCCTCTTTTCAGATATGTATGAAGCATGCAAGTAACCTTTGCTGAAGTCGTTCTTTGGTATTTTAACGGATTAGTAGAAAAACTTGCCCTGAATCAGAACCTAACACATTACTTAAAATGCTTAAAGATAAATATACTGTATGACCCTAAATATCTATTTATAGTGTTGTCAAACAGAATAAGGTTTGCTGATTTGAAACATTTTTTTTTAATTTGTCAATTCTTTTTCAACAGCAAAAATTATGAAATATTAGCACTGAGGCGATATATTTCTTTAATCTATTCAATTTTATTGATTATTTTGTTTATAAGACATATCTTGATCACTAAACTGGGAACATTTCCAGAACTTTTCCATAGACAGAATATTATTTGAGATTTAGAATTGAGTAAGTGAGAGAAAAAATTACTCTTTATTTCTGAAGTTTACTGATGGGAGAGGGTAATTTTTTTTGAGTGTTGTCTTTTGTCATTTCAGAAAGGTTTGGAAATTCTGTGATTCACATAGCTGAACAATGGAGGCAACCTTTGCTCTCTATACATTAAAACATTTTCAATCCCACTAATTTATTATTTTTTCTGTTATTCCTATACAGAGTCATTAACTGAACTGGAAAAAAAATTATAGTCTTAACTGCTTTAACAGCTCATGAGTGAAATCTTGGCTGTGTTGATGTTAGTGGCAAGATTCCCATTCACTCCACTGGAGCCAAAATTTCATGTCATGTGTTTAACAGAATAATAAGATTCATATTGGTTATCAAAAAAACCCCATGCTTAATAGGTATCAAGCAGAATATTTTGTCCAAATATTAATTTGCTGAGGCATGAAAGGCAGCACACAAAGAAGGCAGAATCAGAAAACTGACAGCTACACTTATAGCCATTGGTTTTTAGACGTCAAAATGCCTGCTGTTTTCACAGCCTTGAATTTATCATACGGACTGTTACATCCTTAATGGAAAGAAAGGAGTGAGGTAATTGTTAAGGGTGCTACTTCTGTCAGCCTAGCCACAGATTATGGGTCCATTCATACACAGAAGAACATCAAGGAAATTTGTTTAAAATACCTAGTGCTTGTCCTTGATTCATTTTTCACGGGTTAGGATTTTTTTCCTCCTTAACCTTAACCTTTCCCAATAAAACTTATTTAAAAAATGCATTTTTAAATGAACGCTTTCTGAAGTTGGATCAATTTTCCATTTCTTTTTATTTTTATATATTTTATGTTAAAAAATATTTCTTCTGATTTCTTAATTACTTGAAAGGATTTTACCAAGTAGGATACTTTCAAGCACCTGGCACAGGTCTGGGTGTACCTCACTCTGCTGGTTACCAGCAACCTACTCCACAGAAATATGGAAGCGCGAAATGAAAGTCAGCTTTGGTCATTCTTCTGATATTATAATTTTATTTATTTTTGGACTAAACCTCCCTCTGGTTTTGTGAGGTCATAATCAACATTGTCAGCAAGGAAGGTAGCTATTGCAGTGAAAAGCCTGCTAGTAAAATAAAATTTTCTGGTAACTAGGGAAAACTGGTTCAGTGATGTCTTCAGTGGGTATGCACTACATTTCTCCACTGGAGAGAAGTAACAAGGCCTCTTCCAAAACATAAACTTGCCATGCTTTAGCTTTCTTATCTAGCTTCACACTTTCCACAGACCCCACACAGGAAATACTGCATGTTACTGGCTAACTCTCAGAATCATCAAGTTTTATTTATTTCTGCTTATTCTGTTATAATCAAAAATTACTCCAGGCTGCATGCATATTCCTCTGACTGGCAATAAAAAGGAGCACTGTTTGCTGGTTTTGCTTAAGGAGACAGTGGGTTTTGCCCACCTGCAAAAATAATAGAAGTATCCAGAAAGTGTTTTAAATGGACTGGCTCATTATTCAAAACAATTGTGGTAGGAGCAGTTTGAATAACACTTTTATAATCTCTCATGTGAATCATGCAGTACATACACACTGTACTGTATATGAAACTTTCTCCAATTATTCTATCTTATTCAAATACACACTCCTCATTTAGGAAAACAAGAATAATGAGCAATACAGAGTGACAAGCCATCATAAAAAGAGAAAAGGAGGTGGAATGACACTTTTTATCAATGGTACACTCTGTGCATAGCATAAATCAAATGTGAAGGAGTTTGAAAGAGATAGAAAATAAGTAAGATGGAGGAATCTTATGTATTTCACTGATTTCTCCAAATACGAGATATATAATATTTCTCCAAATACACAATTTATACATGAAATTTATGCCTTAACCATTTCCATTTGAAAGCTTAACTCTCCAATACTTTGTGACTGAAGTCCGAAAAAATGGTCAGCTTCAGCTTCCAGCATCGTGTTATACCTTATTTCAATGTGTGTGGGATAGAGGAAATATCATCGAAATGCGTAAAAAGCTGTCAGTTCCTAAAGGGCAACAGGTAACAACACTTTGCATGAAAAAAGAAACATTTTTGTATTAAACCAAAACACTATTTTTATATTTAAAAATATTTCATAATTAGAAAGAGTTCTAAAAATACTTTATGTGAAATGAAGCCAGATTAAAGCCAATTTCAAGGTTTCCTAGTTCTGCATAAAATGAAATTTCTCATTTCAGTTTATAGCTCCCATACCTTTTTGATTTCTGGCTAAAGAAAGCATGGACTGAGATGGGGATGTCAAGCAAGTGATCTTAACAAGCTTAGTAAATTCTGTCTTCAGGTTAGTCTCAGGAAAGCTTGCCTGAAGATTTGTAGCTTCTGTGATTCCAGTGAACCCAAAAAGGATTTAACCATCGCATAATCCCCGTGGGTTACACATCCACATGCATACGTGTAAGGTAAACTGTCTCATTGTTTCAAGTGAATCACAAACCTGAGTTGCCCAGAAGTTGGTGTCTCCAGGCTCCCTACAGCTGACAAACAAGAGAGAGAGGAAGAGCGAGTTAGAGTACGCATCTAATTCAGGGTAGTTGTCTTCTGGGAGTCTCATCTCCTCTATAGACTGCCTACAGTTAGATGAATACTTGTAAGCTAGTGAGATGCAGAAGTTAGCTGCCTGTCAATAATATGTCTCCTCTTCTGTTTTTCAGCATTATCGATCTGGCAGCTTGCCCTTAAATTCATTTAATAGTTTTTAGAAACCCAAAAAACACATTCATCTGACAAGTTTCATCAATAATAAATTGACATTAGAGTGTGCATGATCACATTCTGACCTTTTCCCAATAAACGTATCATGGTGTAAAAAACTGCATATGGAATTCCATAGAATTTCATAGAATGGTTTGGGTTGGAAGGGACCCTAAAGATCATCTAGTTCCAACCCCCCTGCCGTGGGCAGGGACACGTTCCACTAAGTCAGGTTGCTCAAGTGTGAGTGCAGCTAATATCAAACAGATGCAGAAAATGGGCAAGACATATACATTCCAGCTCCAAACTACATATTTTTGCCAATCCAGTAAAGGACAATCTCTTTCAACTTAGGCTCCTGGTAATGGTAGCCTATCTATTGCTTGGAAATTGCTGCTTGGGATAAACTGGCCAAGGCACAGAAGTGTCCCTTTCAAATGTATGTAAACATCAAGATGTTTTCCATCTGAAAAAAACCCTGGGTAGTAGTGCATTTCAGAACTGCTTAGCTTTGGAGTTCACCAGAAAAACGGAAAGACAGCCTTCTTATTCATGAAGCACATGGTCACAGCAGCATGAGATTTCTGCTCAGCTGCAAATGCCACTGGTGCAACATGAACCACACCTTCATTATGTAGTTTTTTAACATGCCTAAAAGGACAAGAAAGTGGATTACCGAATTCTGTGACTGCAAAGTGTATTACACATCCCCCTTGCAGAATATGTATTCCTGAACACAGAAAAAGAAGTAGAAATACTTTTAAAAGCATTTTCTTAAAATACTGTCAAAAATTTAGTATTATGCATGAGAAAATAATAAAAATAGTCACATGCTACTATGCTGTTTAAACTAACTGCTATTTTGACTTTAGTAGAAGGTAGGCATCTCCCAAGAGGTAACAGTCATTGAATTAGCCACAAGATGGAGCCCAAAGGACCTTCGAGCCAGTAGTTCACATTGCCTTCCTGAACCAGATTAAGGACTAAATACCACAGTTTTACCCAATAACACTTTAAGGGAGTCTTATGCTACAGACAAGGTATTCTTCAATGTAAATCCACTCCCGCCTAAGGATAATTTTCATTTACTAGATGACTGTACATGCATTTGTGAGCTTTGACTTCCCATGCTGAAGCAACAAAATCCCAGCCTTCTCAAGGAATATTGATGAATATTGCCTGAAATAGGGAAAATGCTTTGAAAAATCTACATCAGTTAGCTGAAATTTGCCTGACTTCTGTTTACCTTGTATAAATATTTATGTCCCTTTTGCAAGGTTATATGAGACAATGATCTGTACAACCTCTGTTAAGGGATGGCCAGGTCTTCAGGGACGAGGATAATTTACTTTCCATGGTCCGGATATTTCGGTTAGGATAAGACATGACTAGAAAGCACCCTCCAAAGTATCCACTCCATATACATAGAAAGTAGACAGAGAAATTATAAGTGCAGTGGGCTCAAGACTTTTCACTGAATTCATAAATTTAAAGGACCTTTTTAGATCCTCAGATGAATTTAATCATTAAGAAACTTTAACTCATACAAATTTAAAATTCTAAAGTTAGTCATCTGCATTGAAGCTATTCAGCCTAGTCTCATTTTAGAGTTAATGGAGAAAAATAAGTATCTGCAGGGAGTGTTTCATTTGTCTCTTCTATCTGTCAGAATGCAAAGAATTACCACCTGGAGATACCTATATTTCTGACTTAACAAGGAATATACTTTAGGTTTAGTAACAAAAATACAAACCAAAATGCAGTGAATATCAGGATGGTTTATTATTAATTATTTTAACAACTGTCCCCAAAACTTTAATTAATTTTTCTTTTTTAAGAATCTGACAAAAGAGAAGAAAGAGCAGCATGTAATTTATAAAACTTAATAGCTAACTGAATATCCACTCTCATTGTACTTAGATGGAGGGGCTTATGCAAATATTTAATCTAAAATTCTTAACATTAAGCTGCAAACTCCATGTTTATCTCCCTTGCACCTCATTTTCAGTGTATTCATAGTTAAGGCACATAAAACTAATGACGTTAACTTCCATCAATGTTGTTTTAAAAATACCCACTGTTGTATTACAAACAAGATTTAATCTAAACCTTGTCATTGGTTACACTTTTGTAATCCATTCAAGGTAAAATTGAGATTACACTTTTTTTGTGTTTTATGTAAAAAAATCAACCTGCAAAACAATTCATATTGATTGACCTGGCATAGCATTTCAATTGCAGTTATGATTACAACTTGGGTTAATCATTCTTACTTGCCTAAAAGTACAACCGTGATTTATTCAGCACCTGCTACCAATAAATGGAGAGAGTTAAACTAGTATTTTAATGATTATGAAACAGCTGTGATTTTTGAAGAATGAGTGATCTATTTAATTGCTGGCCTGTGCTGTTACCATGTTAGGTGTAATACATGTATATTGGCATCGTGTCAGCAACACTCTCACCTGTCAATCAGCATAATGTGCTTAAACACCTGGATATCCATATAACACATGTTTAATTGGCTAAAAATTCCCCCATGGGATAAACTATTACTTTAATGTTCTGTGCAAAGATATCTTCAAACAAATACTGAGAGGTATTCTATCCAAGTGCAATTCCAGAATTAACAGTTCTTCTAGTGGTAATCTACGTTTCCTTTTTGTCTATGCAGACATCATTTTCAGAAATGTGCTCTTACAAAGTTGTAATTAAAGCAAAAACAGTGATCAGCAGCATTTCATGAGGAACGAAGATGGCTTAGGATGTTCTGCTTCTAGAAGCTAGTCATTAGCGCTCTGCTTTAATTACTGTATTAATTTGGGTAGCACGCTGGGAAAAGTCCATCTTTCCAAAAGCTAATTATTTGTTATTGTTCTCCACTCTTAATATCAACTACTCTCTCCTCCAAATTTCTTATGTTCTATATTTTCATGAGGTCATTTTATTCTTGTCTCAATGACTATTATTTTTCATTTATTTGATAACATATGTAAATATATATTCAGTTATGACTGTACTTTTACAAATCCAGTCATAGGCAAGAAGGAGTTCAACAAAGAAATTCATATTTGAAGTATCTGCATGGAATCTGGACCCAGGAGGCTATTTTGGCACCTTTCACAGATAACAGACATGAAATAGACTGAAGATTCAAATATTGATGAATAATAACATCTGAAGGGGCCCACAAAAAAACTGGAGAGGGACTTTTTTACAGGGACATGTAGTGATAGGACAAGGAGCAATGGCTTTAACCTGAAAGAGGGCAGATTGTGACCTGTGAGGAAGAAATTCTTCATTGAGAGGGTGGTGAGACACTGGAACAGGTTGCCCAGGGAAGCTGGGGATGCCCCATCCCTGGAAGTGTTCAAGGCCAGGCTGGAAGAGGCTTTGAGCAACCTGATTTAGTGGAATGTGTCCCTGCCCATGGCAGAGGGGTTGGAACTAGTTGATCTTTAAGGTCCTTTCCATCCCAACCCATTCCATGATTCTATGATTTGCAAGAGGTTTTCCTTTTGGCTCCAACTGTTTATATAGAATGGTGAACAAGATTATTTCTGTATAAAATTAAGTCAATATTCAGAAAAAAATCATTAACATCCTACATACACCACTCTGCCCAATTTCACTCAGTTTCCCCTGATGAGTCAATAATTTGTGTGCAATGAAGCATGTCCTGAGCTTGGCTATGTTTTGCCTTAGCTATATGCAAATGTAAAACTGATATTACTAAAAGTGAAAATTTGTTAAGCATATTCTCCCTTATATGTATGTTCCCATCCCACAATTTCAGGGAGGAGCACATGAAAACATCAGAAGCTGAGGATGATATTGAGAGGAAGCTCTTCAGGTCTTTCGCCACACATGCCTAAAGATGAAATGCATTAATGCAGCACATGTGCCTCATCTACATTTGACTGAAATTTTATTCTTTCCAGCTCCGTCGATGGAAGAATTGTCCTCCTGGGATTTTAAGACTTTTAATACTTAAAAGACATTAGCTTTCAGTGCTATCATGCAAGATTGCTGTTTCAACAAGACTTAGATTTCCCAGTGCATTTCTATTGTTTAACTGACAAACTGGGAAACAGAGAAAGATTGGGATCATTACTGATGCTCCCTACAGGCATGCATCTCAGATTCAAGTTGAAGTAATTCCTCTCATTAAAAATCATTTTAAAATGTTGGAAATGTCTGTACTTCTTTGTTACTTATGCTATATTTACCCCATGCAAAAGTTTCTCCCTTCTCTCTTCTTTCTGAACTACTTTTTTGTTTTACACAGTTGTATAAAGTACTCTTGAATTGCCAGTTAAAAATAATTCTTGTTCTAAATTCTCACGTTGTTCTAAACAACAACAGCAAAATCCCCCAAAACCAAGAGTCAGCTCATCCTTCACTATGCAGCCCTGAGGTATAAGGCAAACTAAACAGCTAACTGTATGAAGGCAGATATCTTGGACCAGGCTGCTGTGGTAGTGGAAATAAGCCACAAGGAACAGTGAGACCAGCTTGGCAGCTTTTTTGGTGGCAAGCAGCAATAGAAAGATCAGTCTGATGTAAGTCAATACCCTACAGGCTCTAATATCAGTGGGTAATTATTAATTATAATAGCAAGACATAGCATTTTTGAAGGGTTTACCTTAACCACTTACTCTGTTATCATCATTAGAGAGTTCTGCTGAAACAGTCGTCCAAGGAAGTGGACTCTGCAGTGCTGCATAGATCCAGACAAGCACTTCCCACTAATGAGTAAGAGTGAGAGCACTAGCTGGAAGCTCAAGTTCTCTGCTTCCCTAAAAACCTTCCAGACAGCCTTAGATAAATCACTTCACACCTGTCATGTTAATGTGGGATAATATTTCCTTCATGTGTAGAAACCTGGAAAAATATCCTGGAAAATATTAGGTTTAGTCAGTAAACCAGAAATGTAAAACGGATGCTATAGGGAGTTAAGAGATCTTGTGAGGGCAAGGCTTGCACAGCATGCACTTCAATGTAATCATACATGGACTTCCTCTATTTATGCCACCACCACACTCTTCTTGCTTTCTTTACTTTGACCCATTCATAGGGTAACTATTGGCCATATACTGTCAAGGCAATTTCTACCGTAGAGCAGAGGTGAGAGGGAGCACAAGCCATTCCCGTATAGGAAGCTTGCTGCAGCTAATCTATTTTGTCAGGAGTCATTTTTTTTAAGCAAATGCTCATTAGAGTGGTTTTTCTCCACAATCAGCACAGCCAGCCAACGGGACTTGAGCAGGACACAGGCAGATAAGTGGGATCCGGTCAGCTGATCTAGAAGACTTGTGAAGACACTTGGCTTCTCCTTTGAATGACAAACAGTACGGACAATAACTTCACAAAGGCAGGGAGCAGCTCTTGAACAGAATGATAGATCTTAGTAATCCCTTTTTTTCCCAAAGTTGTTTTCATTTCAGGCATTCTGAACCGTCCCAAAGTAAGGAATGTGTTTTATTCTGGTTGACTTTTTGATAGCACAGTTGCTCCAGAGTCTGAAAAACCTTGCACTGTCTAGAACAAAACTGTTCTTTTAACTTTACATTAAAAGCACATTGATGATTAGACAGAACAATATAGTATCTTAAGTTCTTGCAGACTGCAGTATTCCCACTAAATTTTGAAGGAGGAATGTCCATTAGAATGGACCTAATTGTTACTTTGTCTAGAGTTCATTTTCAGGGACTTAGCTTGAATAAGAAAATCGAAGATTTATCCTTTGTCATGATGTATTAACTGGGAGGTTAAGGCACAAGTCTTGAGAATTCCATTAAAAGACTTGTGGTGATGTTGAGTCCTCTTTTGGCCTGTAATGTTTTTACAGATTAACATCATGGGTGTGTTCATCTAATGCCTAGTCCTGTTAAAGATTCGTTGTGCTCTCTCCAATAAAAGATGAACCAGGCTCTTACTTAGCCTAGTGGAAAGTAACTTTCTTATTTTTAATACACATGTAACTGTCCAATTAGAAATAATTTTCTCAGCTATAGCATGTATTATTATTTTGTCATTCTTCACTAAAACAAAAAGTTCTAGCATTTCTTTCATTTCCTGCATGACATATTATTTTCTTACAGAGTGTGCACACTCACAAGCATATTTGCTGTCTGAACAGCAAATGACTGTTACCCAGATGGAAAATAGACATGTTATAATCAAAAGCATGTTCTGCTTTTAGCCTCACCATTTTATGGTTCAATAAACCAGAGGATTTCTTTTCTGAACCCGTATCAGAACTAATTTACAAAAATATGCTGTATATAATTAATACCCTTCTGGCATTCAGAATAGCAGTCAAGAGTCAAAGAAAATTTGAAGTGAATGTGAAAAACAGCAAGATAACTACCAAGCCTGGTTACCAAGGTTAATTTAGAATGACACAAAAGAAATTTCAAAAACTTTTTTGCTAAGGGTAGAACCAGATAACTTCATTGATCCAGTTCACGTCTTACGTAACTTCAAGTATTTAATCAACGATCCATCTGTTTTCATTAGATCTGAATCGGACCCTTTTCCTCCTCTAATATAGTTTAAGTGTTAAATAAATGAAGAAAAAGTACTTACTTAGGACTGAATTTTCTAACATTGTGCACAACAAGCAGTTGTTTACCCAACAGGTAGTCCTGTTAGTTAATAACATCAGAATGGCTGTTTGAAGTGAGACCAGGAGTTCATCTAACCCCACACCCTCTTTCCTAGGGAAGAGTAGAATAGTAAAACAGCCACCCAAAGATCACCTTGTAACCTCCTTCAATCTCAGCTCAGGAATTTCCTAAACCAGAAATCATATCTTCATGTTTAAGAGCACTTGGTAGATTTTTCTCTAATTTGCCCAGTCACTTTTTGAATTAGTGAAAATTTTCAACATCTGCACATGTTGCAGCATGGAGTTGCACAGTTTATCTAGGTACCGTATAAAAAATATTATTTAAATACAACATTTTAATAGAGTTGCTTTACTTTCAGTGCAAGATACTACATGAAGTGAGTGAGAACAGCAGAATACAGCCTTTCATTTATCACCCTTTAGGTTAAATAACATATAATAGATCATTAAATATTCTGGAAGGTCTGACATGGTCATTGACATTTAGTTTTTATCTTCTTCCTGTTTTCACTGAATAGTTTAAAGTATCTGTGTTACACAAGACAGTTGTGATACTGTAAAAATGAAACTAAAGATCTTGGGATTTCATATTTCATCTTTCTGCTTACTGTATGTGCCATTTGAATTACAACTTTGATGAGATAATATGACACATAAGAAGGATAGGAATGCACTGAAATCATAGTTAGCAGATTTGGTAAACATATTTATCTTTATGGCCTAAAAAACATCTCAAAATTCAATTTCATTTTTTTCCAACACAATATAGATATGGTTTAGAATAGGCAACACAACCTCTAAAAACTTGTAACTTTAGATCTTCATTATTTCGCCAAAATATGCAGTAGAAATATCTCTGAGTGTTATGCCAGAAAAAAAGAAGGCTGGGCTTCTAGGCAAAACTCTGATAGCAATAATCTCAGTGTTCAAGCTCTAGCTGAATATTAACACTATCTGAGTTTGGCTAAATAATACATCCACAGAAAATACAGGCAAGGGAAACACAGATACCAGGGATGGAAGGACCAGTCCTGGGCTGAGTTCCTATTATTTTAAACAATCTCTGTAACTCATATTCACCAGCAGAAAACAGGAAATAACTTCACTGGCTTCACTAGAAAGTGTTTTGGTTTTAGTGTTTTAAAACAAATTGCAGATCTGAGATAAGGTACTCATAACAAAAACTTGCCTTTAGAATTCATTAAGCAGTGTCAGTAAAGAGTCTTTAAAGTAATACTATTCATATGTGGTCTAGCTCTGATCATTGTTGGTGGTCACTGAAAGTGTTATGTGACACAATATTCTATGATAGTTATGTAAGTCATTATATCAGCCCCTGAAGTTCAGATTATTTTTTAATATTCATCATGATTTTCATTTTGCAAATGGAAATTCATAGCTAGATGAACATATCCTGCTATGTCTTTTGACACAATACAAAATTAATTTCCTCTACAAATTTCAGATGTATTTCATGGATACTCAATTACAGTAGAATTTCCCTAAGCTTATGTTTATAGAACTATTTTTTGTGAGTTTTGGCGTGTTTCGGAAAAACGATTGAACTTAAATTTACAAGAAGTTCTTCTTGCACACATAAAGATAACAAATGTGTCTGTCATAGGATCCCTGCTTTTCTGTTGTTTCTTATTTCTGATTCATCGTTAGGTGCAAGTATATATACTTAATTTGTATCTTAATCTCTATTACACCAAAAAATGTTCTATTATTTTTGCTTTGCTCTGCACACCATCTCCAGTTGCTGTCTCCTTAAATACACAACAATGACTTGGATTGAATAGAGATGGGATGTAAAATGGGAGCAGTTTGATACTGCAGGGAAAACAAGAAAACAAAAACCCACTTGCGCAGCAGTTACTTTTTGCCCCAAGCAGGAGTTGGGGAGCTGAGTGAATCACAGCCCGGGAGCTCACAGCAGCAGTGTTACTGTTTGTGTTGTTGGGCCTGCAAAAGCAGTTTGTCCCCTGCACTGCTGCATCTCTGTGGGATTAGAGTCCTTCACACTCAGCGGACTGCTGCATGCAGATGTTAGAGCCTTTATTCTCTTAAAAACAACAGCTGCCTTGCAAAAGTCAAGAAGAAAAATCCAGCTGGTGGGCTAGGTCTTGGCATTTCACTTCCTTCTGTAGAACCCATCAATGGCATTGGGTACAAATCCCTGAGCTCCCATTTTACCTGAGAAATATTCTCTTAAGGTCCATGGAAAGTGTCAACTCAGTTTTCAGTTTTATTTCTGGGAAAAAAGTGGAAAATCAAATGGCACAAAGTTTAGGAGCTGCGGCACCAAAATGCTGAGTCCTTTTGTTCAGATGCGCCATAATTATGTCAGTTGTATTTTCCAAAATGTCTTTCTGCTTCTTGGAGTATCACTGAATCCATCTGATATTTATTGACCTCACTAGGGCAGGTGCAGTTGTCAGGGACTTTTACATTTAGACTGCCTTAGGTGTCATTTCCTTGTGCGTCTTCAAATTATTTGTCTGGCTTTGTCCAGTATTGGACACCTTATGGTCTGAACTTTCCTTGTCTATTAGTGGGCAACAAATTGAGTGCCTTACTTAGCAAGGTAGTTGCTCCAGGTTTGGTCACCATTTGGTGAGGGTGACAGCCCACCAATGAGGTGCAGAGCTTTCCAGGGGTACGATGTCAAACATGAGCTAAATAAGGAATTTGGGGTGCCTGTGTTCCTTAACTGAGTGGACGAATTAGGTATCTGGGGTGAATAGTATAAGTAAGATGATGCTAACAGTTGAAAATTGTAATATCAATTCCAATGAATGTTGATTTTATGTGTCTACAAGTATCATTAATAAATATATTAAATCCTGCATTACAGTAACAAAAGTAGTAAAATATGCCTTTTTTGTTTACTTCTAGCTACCTCAGAGAAACCTCATGAACACAGTAAGTACCATGTTGATAAACAATGTTACTTCAGTTTTTAGGAGGAAGGTATTTCTTTATGTTCTCAAAGCTTTAGCAGCTTAAGAGGATTCATCAACACAAGCTCACAGGAAATTTTGATTTGTGAAACTGGTTTTCAATGGCTCTTTCTGTAATGCAGTACCAGGTGTGTTTCACAGGTCCCAGTTTGCTTGGAAAAGGTTTTCCAAATCTGGGCTCAGATAACACCAACCTGTACCCCCTGCCATAATGGCAGCTTCGCACTGGAAAAAAATCAAGGAAGACACAGGCAAGTGCAATTCTCTGGTTAAGGCTTTGATTCGAGCAGCAGAGAGATTCATCTCTTGGTATGCTGCAACCCTTACCTGCTACCCAATTTAGACATAGATGCAATAAATCAGAATGAAACATATTTTTAACATTCCTCTGCAATGCCATAGCTTTTCTTTTTTCTGCCTCATAATTTTTTTTTCACACTGGTTTTAAATAGCACAAAATTGCATACAGCTTATATTTTAGTAGAGTATAATGTTTATTATTGTTCCTGCTTCACAATATATCTGCAGGATCCAGGCTAACAGAGAAATATGGAAAGCTATTATTTCTTTATGCAGTATACTGAACTTCTACTTACCTGAACTTTTATTTTATTTTTATATCCTGTATGAGACAACACCATTTCTGTCATAATAGAATACTGTCATTTCTCTATTAAACAACAAGAAGTTTTCTGTATAGAAGATAGGTGATAGCAATCAAAATTAGTAGTAGAACCATTTCACAATTTTATAAATTCTAGAGTATTTCTAAATGAACAGAATGGAATTTTGTGATTTCTTAAGTCACGTTAAAAGTTTCTTTGAATTGTTTTTAGGGAAAAGTTAAATAAATTTTCTCAAGGAAGTTATTTATCAAAGAATTGTTCTCAAATCTAGCATGAATATGTAATGCAAAGTCATCTTTTAAAATCATAAGGAGAATCTTTTATTTTTGAAATATTCTAAAATTTAAAAGCTTTCTAATGTAGAGGTTCTTCTTATTTGCAGAGCATGAACACATTAAACATGAAAAAGCTATGTCTCAAACTAAACCAGGTAGGTTTGGTAATTTAATTTCCAGTTACTCCAGGCTCCACTCAATAAGGATGTGTGTGGTTTGCAAAATGTGGAGTCTTTCTTGAGCTAGGTACTACTTTTTTTTTTTTTTTTCTGCTTTGTGTCATTGGCTTTTTCAAAGTTGGGGAGAGGAACAAAAATGAGGGTGAAATTAATTTAAGTAAAAGAGTTCAGCTTTCAGTTTTTCATAGTTCCTGTGACTCTCATTTGTGCAGTACCAATGCAGATCTGCAGTATGCCGATCATAAAGCATGAGCAAAACCCATCTTCCAGGGTTTGGGGAATGAGCTCTCTACTGCCCTTCAGCACATCAAAGAGGAACACTGGGAACTACCCTATCTCAGCCTTTTCAGTAAACCAGTTGTTACGTGAAGTGAGTCTGGTCCCCAGAAAGGAGAAGCTAAGATCTCAGCAGGTACATGATAGCCTGCACAGAGGCACCCTCCAGTTTCTGAATCTCAGCAGAACAGGAGCTGAACAATTAAAAAACCCAATAATAATCCTGTGCTGACTCTGCACTTGGGCAAGTAAGTAACAACCAGAAACAACTGGCTGCGGTGAGGTCCCCCTTTCAAACCACACCTTTGTGCCTCATCATGCACATGGACTAAGAGGACAACCCCACAGAAATATCAGGTATTGATGCCCTGCTTATATAGCTCCTGAGTGACACAATGGGCACTGGAAATCAAGTATGTGTGTCATATCAGCCTTTGCTGGCAGTGCTGCTGTTTGAACTTCACATAAAAATGAAGTGCTCACGAATAAGTGATTGGATACACCACTTAAAACCTTACGCGTTCAAAGATAAGCAGGCAGCCTTTTTATTAATTATATTTTTCCCTGAATTTCTACTGAAAGAAAACAATTTCACCTATGCATTTACTCTCTATCTCATTTGTTTTTATAATACAATATTCTACTTGCAATTTAAGTATTTGCATAGACATTTGGAGGTTTCCTGCAAGCCCTGAGTAGCTGATTCAGTGAAGTTATATTCCTGGTTTTGAGTCAACAAGGAAAAAAATCAATGTTTCTCACTCCCGACTTCAAAGACACAAAGGCCAAGCTTTCCTCCAACACACCCCACACACACACCCCCCCCCGCCCTTGGTGATCACTTTTTGTGAATTAACATCTAGCAAAGGGCTTCAGCCAGAGGGTGGGTGCAGGAGGTTGGCTCAGCCAAGGCAGGAACATGCTAGAGAGGAAACCACCCTATCCAGCTCTGTGCATCCTGGGAGGGGTCAGTGGTGGCCCAAGATGAGTTGCCCGAGGAAGTGGCACAGCCACTCACCTTTCCTACCTAGTGAAATCAGTCCTGCTGCACAATCAGCCTGATACCATCTAGACAGCAGCAAAAAAAGAAATTTCCTTCGTGAGGCATTTGCAAACATCAGAGCATTATGTCACAAACCAGTACATTGGACTGATGAGGAGCTTACTCTAATACAGTACAGTATATTCCAGACTACAGCCCTTGGAATTTAAATGTTTGAAGGGGAAATAAAAGGAAAAGGAAAAAAAAAAAGAAAGAAAGAAAGAAAAAAAGCTTGCTAAATTTCCCTTAGCATAAAAGATCTCAGGTGATTAATGGTTGTTTTGGAGAGCGGTGGCTGTTTTGAGTTTCATTTGATGACTGGAAGTATTAATCTGCAAGCACTGGTGGTAATAGTGCTTCTGCCTGCTGTGTGCCAATAAGTGCTCTTGAGCTAGCTGACTGAATTATAAAAGCCTCATTTTGTACAAAGCAGTAGCCTCCTTTTTCACCTTGATTCAGAGCAGCTTCAAACCTTCATTCTTATGCCTCCCATCATCAGATTAGAAGTATCACATGACTGAGAAACTAGAGTATTTCAGAAAATATATTGATCCTGTAGGGAAAAAAAAAATTAAAGATTGTTTTGTGTATGTGTGAGGGAGCAAGTAAAGCAAGAGAATTCATTCCTGATGTAATTCTTCTGAAACCGTCTGCGGTACACAGAGAAATATTTACAGCTTCATATTTTTCCATTTAAATTAGACACATCAGGGAAAAAGTGAATATTAATGCTTGTAGTGCTGCAAAACTAAAGGTCTGCAGAGGAAGGACATTTTCTTCAATGAAATATTTTAGAACTTTAAACTTCAGGCTTATTCAAAATCAAAAGCAAATCTGATTTTTTTCTGAAATATACACAAAATAATTATTTTTTACTTTTTGTGGCTTTATAAGGTCATCAAATATTTTTTTGCCATATTCCTCATGACACAATAAACAAAAAAAATATGTGAAAAATTGGAAATGTTACTTCTGGTTTTGCCAAAATATTATGTATTTTCATCATCAGATTTTTTGTTTTTCACTGCTTTTCTTCAGTCTGAATCTAATACACAGAAATTATTTTGAGGAGCATCCTGGTGTCTTGAAGTGTGTTCTCTCATAGTCATGTCCTTAAGTTTTGATAATCTGCTCCTTCAGTTTTCCTTCTGGTTACAATCAATAGCTAGAAACTCAGAGAAAATACCATCCAATCACCTCCTGGTGATCTGCCAGGAAACGTGTCAAGGTGTTCTCCAGTGGAATCAGCAGATCAATACTCACTTTGTGGTTAGGTTGCAGATTAGGTAGGTGAAAGACTACCAAATAATTACTGTATTAATTTCCAGATGAATGCAAGTCCACAGGCCTGTCCAAGACATTGTTTTCAAGAATGAATTCATTTTGGAAAGAAATCCCTCCCATACTTTTACATTGACCAGATGTGCCATCCACTCACAGACTTATATGATCGACTCCTAGAGTTATAGAGCAAACATTGCCGTAAATTCTTATCAGCATTAGAAAAGCAAAAATATCTTATTTTGTGTTGAAAAGATCGGGAGTAATATCCAAAGAAAGAAAAGCTCCAAACCTTTTGCATTTTACTTGTCATTGACCCAGTGGATTGTACAGAGTTTAAAGTCACCATGCCATATTTTTTTGTGTATTGATACATGGAAAACTTAATACTCCAATCTAAATTACTGAAATGCACTGTTATATGCTAAAGCTCATCCAAGAGCAGAAAGAGGATAATTTATCTCAACAAGTTGCATCTTCAAGCTGCTGGTTGCGCTATAAAAACATTTCTAGCTTCACAGACAGCCATGAAATGGAGATGAGAATTTTTAATTCACTGCCTCCGTAAGAAGCTCACAATAACAATAGCTGAGCTGGGGGGGG